>NC_035108.1:459485038-459788068 GCF_002204515.2 Aedes aegypti
GCCATTCGGCTCCCGATACCATGGGTGCCAGAAACTCCCTGACGAAGGAAGTTCTCTCGGTGCTGGACGCATGCCATTTAGCACTCCAGGTTCTCGCGCACTACTCGGATAGTCCCCGGCGGTGAATCTACCCTACCCCGACGAAGACTTCCCCGGAGGTGGAAGTTCTTCCGGTACCGATGCTGCCCGGATAGGTGCCAAGGTCGATCCTGCGATTCCGGTTGGTGGATGACTTCCGGTTCACAGGTGCCCTGACGACCAATTTGGCAAGACAATTTACACCGTCTTCAGCTCAAGGCTGCACAGACTGAACAATCACAAACATTAGGCAACGGACAACACGAAACACCCAGTAGCCCAATGATGAATTTTTCGTTTGACGAAAAGTTTCCACCGACTGGAGTGGGAATCGAACCCACACTTCATGGCACAATATGCCTAAACGACTGACGCCGCTAACCGCACGGCCACGAAGCCTACAATTTCCGGGGCTTTTCCACGATCTACTCGGTCTTGTCCCCGACGGTGGATCAAGCTTACCTACCGGTTGGGTGCCGAGGTCGGTTCGGCGATTCCGGTTGGAGACTGACTTCCGGTTCACCGGCTTGTTCCTCCCTCCACTTCCGCTGAAGCAATGACATTATTTTCGTCACCGCCATGTTCACCGCGTTCCACATCACCTCATCGCTACACATTCTATCCACTACGTTGTCTACGGTTACGTCAGCACCGCAGACCGCTGTCATCTCGCTACGTTCCGCAGCAAAACGTGGACACTCGAAAATGACGTGTTCCGGCGACTCCTCTACGACTGGGCACTCAGCGCAGAGCGGCGACTCTGCGTGGCCGAACCTGTGCAGATATTTCTTGAAGCAGCCGTGACCTGACAAGAACTGCGTCAAGTGGAAGTTGACTTCTCCATGGGATCTGCTCACCCATTTCGCCAGATTTGGAATAAGGCGATAAGTCCACCTTCCCTTCTCAGCGGTATCCCACTCGCGTTGCCATTTCACCATCGTGTCGGCTCGGGCAATCTTCCGGGCTCCTCTAGTACTACTAGCTTCGTAGCACTCCTTATCCTCTTCCAAAACGTAGCCGATAGGGACCATTCCGGCAATCACGCATACTGCCTCCGAAGATATGGTTCGGTAGGCACTCGCTACCCGCATGGCCATCAGCCTATACGTGCTGCTAAGCTTGACTCGGTTCCTCTTCGTCTTCATTGCGGTTCCCCACGCCGGGCTAGCGTACCTCAGGATCGACGTAGCCACGCTAGACAATAGCCTCCGCTTACTGCTGCAAATCGCCGAGTTATTCGGCATGATCCTGGACAGCGCCGTGACTGCCCTTGCTGCTTTCTCGCACGCGTAATCGACATGGCAGTTGAAGTTCAGCCGATCGTCGATCATTACGCCGAGGTGTTTTAGCTCCCGCTTTGAGGCTATGGTGTGTTCTCCCACTGTAATCTCAGCCTTCTGCACCACTTTTCGATTGCTGATAAGCAACAGCTCCGTTTTTTGGTGGGCTATCACCAGTTTCTTCTCGTACATCCAGTTTTCGACTGCGTCCACTGCTTCTGTAGCGAGAACCTCCACCCTTTCCAGTGAGTCACCAATGACCACAAGCGTGATGTCGTCTGCAAATCCAACGATTTTGACGCCTGTTGGCAGCCTAAGCGTCAGCACTCCGTCGTACATAGCATTCCACAACGTTGGACCCAGGATAGAGCCCTGTGGAACTCCCGCATTTACCGACCTCGTCTTCTGTCCTTCGCTAGTGCTGTAGCTCAAGACCCGGTTTTCAAAGTAGCTTCCTAGTATCTTGCACAGATAATCCGGAACCTTCATTTTATGTAACGCCACAGCAATGGCTTCCCAGCTTGCACTGTTAAAGGCGTTTCTCACATCTATCGTCACGACAGCACAGTAACGGTTACCTCTACGTTTTTTTGTCCTTGCTTTGTCGGCTGTGTCAATCACTGTTTTGATGGCATCTACCGTTGACTTTCCTTTCCGGAATCCATACTGCCACTCCGACAGTCCACGCTCTCCCTCAGTGAACGCCATCAGTCTATTGAGGATGATCCTCTCCAACAGCTTTCCGAGTGTGTCAAGCAAACATATCGGCCGAAACGAGCCTGGTTCACCGGGGGGCTTACCCGGTTTCG
This sequence comes from Aedes aegypti, assembly GCF_002204515.2. Classification (NCBI taxonomy): domain Eukaryota; kingdom Metazoa; phylum Arthropoda; class Insecta; order Diptera; family Culicidae; genus Aedes; species Aedes aegypti. Next base: position 459,487,206 of record NC_035108.1, read on the forward strand.
GTAGCAGAACCAGTTTTTGCCTTTTCCACTGTGCTGGGAAATGTCCCTCATCTAAGCAGATCTGGAGTGATGTCCGGAACATATCTGGGTTGGCCGTGATAGCAGCTTTCAACGCTACGTTGGGGATACCATCAGGGCCAGGCGCTTTCTTCGGCTTCATTTTCTTGGCCGCCTCTATGAGCTCCTCATTGGTAATGATTGCTCTTTCTTCACCTTCCTGGCCATACGGTGTCGGTGGCCAGACCGTTGGCGCGTGTTGTGGGAACAACCCGTCGACGATAATCTGCAACTTCTCTGGGCATGTTTCAGCGGGTACGGCTGGACCACTGATCTTGGCCATCGCCACCCTGTATGCATCTCCCCACGGATTTGCATTGGCATCGCGACACAACTCCTTGAAGCACGTTCTCTTGCTCAGCGAAATTTCTCTTTTCAGATCGGCTTTCGCCGCCCTCAATGTTACTCTTCGCTCTTCCCTCTCACCATCGGTTTTGGCTCTTTGCATCCGTCTCCTGGCTTGGAGACATCTTTTGCGGAGGTTGCCAAGTGTCTCATTCCACCAGTATACCGGACGACGTCTGTATTTCGGCTCGACCTTCCGTGGCATGGCAATGTCGCATGCTCGTACCATCGCAGCCGTTAACTCCTCCGATCTCAAGTTCAGAACCTGCTCTTCTCTTCTGAGGGCTTCCACGAAAAGCTCTTCGTTAAAACGTTTCGTTTTCCACATCTGCCCATGAGGTGTACTCGCTCTCTGTGAGCATTGTGTTCTTCCACCAATTCTATACCGGACCTCCTGATGATCGCTATGAGTGTACCCATCGCAGACTCTCCAGTTCAGGCCTCCCGTCAACACAGGACTACAGAAAGTGATGTCGATTATTGATTCCCGGCCATCTCTACGGTAGGTGCTGGTTGTTCCTTCGTTACCCAAGTCTACGTCCAGCCTTGCCAGCGCTTCTAGTAGACTACGCCCTCTTGGGTTGGTGAGACGGCTGCCCCACTCAACTGCCCAAGCATTGAAGTCGCCAGCGATGACGACTGGTCTCCGGTCGGCTAGCTTATCGGTTAGCTCGTCCAGCATCTCGTTGAACTGGTCCAATGTCCAGCGGGGGGGTGCGTAGCAGCTACACACGTACACATCGTTAAGCTTTGCAATAACGAAGCCTTCGTCCGCCTGGAACACTATTTCCTGGATAGGATACCTCCCCATCGTCCAGATTGCCGCTGTCTTCGCCTTATCAGCGATCCAGTTACCGTTTCCAGCTGGTACTCGATACGGCTCGGCAAGGATAGCTACGTCGCACTTCGATTCCGATACGGACTTCCACAGCAGCTGTTGCGCTGTGTCACAGTGGTTGAGGTTTAGCTGAGTTACCTCCACTGCGGTTTAGAATTTCTCGCTTGCTTGAAGGCCGGACACTTAGGGCCTCCCGTCGCGTGTCTGTTGCGACTTTTGTCCTTGCAGATCAGGCACCTTTGCTTATTGTTGCAATCTTGCGCCTTGTGACCTTCGTCGCCACACCATCTACAGAGCTTACTTCTGTCTGGTCCTTCGCAGTTCCGTGCCAGGTGGCCGTATTCCAGGCACCTGTAGCATCCCTCCGGTCTCTGGGAGATCTTCAGTGGACATACTGAACAACCGACTCGAATTTTCCCGACTTCCAGCGCTTTGTTGGCTGCGTCTACTGGGAGCTTTATGGACGCCGCCTGTGTACCAAGCGGTGCTCTTCTTAGCCGTACTGTCATCTGCACCGTTTCCAGATCGCACTGCTCCTTTATGGCGGTCCTCACTTCCTCTTCGGTGGTGATCCAATCCAGATCCCGCAATTGGAGTGTCACTTCAGGGCACATGGCTTTCACCTGCACCTTTTCGCCCATGACTCTCTCGGTTAGCTCTTTGTATGTCGAGCTTTTGTTCACCGAGTCTTTTTTTAGCTCGATGAGCATGTCTCCCGTCTGGGTGCGTCTGATCTTCTGAACGTCGGCACTAAACTCCTTTAGTTGAGGGTCCGTCCTCATGGCCCGCAAGACTTCAGCATAAGTGTCCTCGCTAGTTTTGACGACAACAGCTTCGCATTTTGCCTTCTTCCTGATTGGCCTTTGCTTTCTGGCACTCTCCTGTTTGCCTCTCTTCTTCTTGTTCCGGACCTCTTGCCATGGGATATCGCCAGGTCCCCCTCTGAGCACTTCATCCGCCGGTTTTGGATTTACGTTTTTCGGCTTCTTGGATACAGCCTGTCTTTCGTCTCCTGGTGACGACCTATGTCTTTTGGGGGTGAAACTTGGCGTAGTTCCTATTCCCGCTGACCTTTCTTTCCCCTTGCTGTCTTTCCGAGGGGCTATGCCGGTTTTTTCCGGCTGCACTACCGCAGCTGCCAGGGCCTTTTTGGTCGCCGCTAACTCGGTTTCAACAGCTTCAATCCTCTGCATCACTTTCCTCCAGTCCTTGACGGCGGATCCGAGGGTTCCTTGAATCCTTGCCACGAGGTCCTTAATGTCTTTGTGCACGTTGTGCCTCTTATCGACGAATTCCCGAAGCTCATCTACGACGGTTTTCGCCGCTTCCACCTTCGATTGCCTCGGGGGTAACTTCCACGCACTTTGCAGCTGATGTTGCTGCTGTCTCTCACGCTGCTCCTGCTCACTTTGCGACTTATCCCGCCGCTCCTGTTCACGTGTTCGCTGCTCGTGCAGTTCATCTTCGCTCTGCTGGTGTTCCAGCTGCTGCTGTTCCAGCTCCTGCTGTTGGCATTGCTTCGGTGGCGACCTCGGCAAGCCACTTTTTGCGAACGGATTCGCTGTTTCACCTACGTTGATGTTGTTAACTTCCATGCTTAAGGGTCCCCCCTCCAAGCCGCTATCTCCACCCGTCGTAAGTAGTCGTCCTTGTGATCCCATGGGTACCTTTGCTTGCAGTGAGGTCCACGCGAGGGCTGACACGGTCCTTCATGGGGTACCGGGTTCAGAGCCAGATCGACGCTAGTCAGGAATATCCATCTGAGCCTACTTCCACCAGCTAAGGTGGCGAGCTTTGAACGTACTAGGAGGCCTGCCACGGTTTTAACGGGACGGGGGCAACCGTTCCATTAGCCCACCTGCCGTTTCAGAATAGTGTCACCCATTCTTACTAAGGAAGTGGAATAGAGCGATTGTGTGTGTGTGTGTGTGTGTGTGTGTGTGTTTTTTTTTTTTTTTTTTTTTTTTTCATGCATCTCTAGGAGTTAAAAAATCTTCTCAAGACTGGCCTGTATTTGTTCATGCTCATGCCACAGTGTATGGTTTGGCACTGTGTGGGATTCGCAATGGGGCGCCTACCCACTAAAAAACAGTCTCCTAGGTACACCGTCACCGTAAAGAATTCTTCTCCGGCACCACCTTGCGGTATTACTTCGAAGAAGAGGCGACACATGCTACGCGCACCCTTCATTAAGCCCTTCGGCTCCATCATTAATTTGTTAGTTCCTAATCCATGCCATGCTGAGCCCTTCGGCTCCCATTAATAATTTGTTAGTATTCCTAGTTTGTGATCTAAACATGCCATATTCAGCCATTCGGCTCACGATACCATGGGTGCCAGAAACTCCCTGACGAAGGAAGTTCTCTCGGTGCTGGACGCATGCCATTTAGCACTCCAGGTTCTCGCGCACTATTCGGATAGTCCCCGGCGGTGAATCTACCCTACCCCGACGAAGACTTCCCCGGAGGTGGAAGTTCTTCCGGTACCGATGCTGCCCGGATAGGTGCCAAGGTCGGTCCTGCGATTCCGGTTGACGGATGACTTCCGGTTCACAGGTGCCCTGACGACCAATTTGGCAAGACAATTTACACCGTCTTCAGCTCAAGGCTGCACAGACTGAACAATCACAAGTGTGTGTGTGTGTGTGTGTGTGTGTGTTTGTGTGTGTGTGTGTGTGTGTGTGTGTGTGTGTGTGTGTGTGTGTGTGTGTGTGTGTGTGTGTGTGTGTGTTTTTTTTTTTTTTTTTTTTTTTTTTTCATGCAACTAGGAGTTTAAAAATCTTCATAGACTGGCCTGTATATGTTCATGCTCATGCCAGTGTAATTTTTGGCGCGGTGTGGGATCCACAAAGTGCTTTCCCCACTAAAAACACTCTCCTAGGTTTAGTACCATAACCCTCCGGAACCACCTTCCGGTATTACTTCGGAGGGGAGGCTAACGTGCTGAGCGCACCTCTTCAATTTGTTATTCTACATGCTGAGCCCTTCGGCTCCTGAGCCCTTCGGCTCTTGAGCCCTTTGGCTCCTGAGCCCTTCGGCTCCTGTTAGCAGTTTTAAAACCGTTCAACGTTGTGCCTCATGCTGAGCCCTTCGCCTCCTCCCGTTAGTAATTTGTTAGTACCTATTTTCGCCCATTGGCGACCCGTCAATTTGTTAGTACCTACATGCAACATTCTGAGCCCTTCGGCTCCAGTTTGTACACTACTCTGCACTCATTCAGAGCGCGTACTCACACAATTACGACGACCTTCTCCTTTTCTTTGTTCAGCTGGTAGGATGCCGGGGTCGGTCCAACGATTCCGGTTGAGCATAACTTCCGGTTCGTAGGCGCCTCGACTACCCATTACCAGCGTCCCGACGCACTCTACTCGACTAGTCCCCGACGGTGGACCTAGTCTACACCGACGAAGAATTCCCCGGCGGTGAAAATTCTCCCGAGACCGATTCTTCTTTTTCTACGTTTCGAGCCGACCGGAAGGGTGCCGAAGTCAGTCCAGCGATTCCGGTGGAGCCTAGCTTCCGGTTCACTGGTGCCCCGACGACCCTAAAACCGGCGCTATGACACGTCTACTCAACTAGTCCCCGGCGGTGGACCTAGCCTACACCGACGAAGAATTCCCCGGCGATGGAAGTTCTTCCGAGACCGATTCTTCTTCTGCTGCTGCTACTGCTGCTCTTCAATTTTTTTACGGGCCGACCGGTAGGGTGCCGGAGTCAGTCCAGCGATTCCGGTGAAGGCTAACTTCCGGTTCACTGGTGCTCCAACGACCCGGGACCGGTGCTACGTCGCGTCTACTCAGCTAGTCCCCGACGGTGGATCTAGCCTACTCCGGCGGAGAGTTCCCCGGCAAAGGAATATCTCCCGGAACCGAGCAGCCATTCTTCCCTTTCGTGCGTTCACTCTAGCTAGCAGATCGTTGGTCGCTACGCCACTTCCTCTGAAGCTCGGACATTATTCTCGATACCGTGCTATCGACAGCGTTCCAAATGCTTTCTTCTCGGCACATCTCTTCGACAACGTTATCGACAGTGACTCCTCGCATGTCCCTCCTCACTTCTTCGAACCTAGGACATTCGAAGACTACGTGCTCCGGTGTTTCCTCCACATTCTCGCAATCCGGGCAACAAGGTGAAGAAGCATGTCCGAACCGATGCAGATACTTCCGGAAACAGCCGTGTCCGGACAGAAACTGCGTCAGATGGAAGTTCACTTCTCCATGCTTCCTATTAACCCACAGTGACACATTTGGAATTAGACGGTAAGTCCACCTTCCCTTCTCCGCGTTGTTCCACTCTTGCTGCCACTTAGCCAACGAGTCCGTTCTAACGATCCTTCTCACATTTCTGGTGCCTCTTCGCTCATAACATGTGTGTGTGTGTGTGTGTGTGTGTGTGTGTGTGTGTGTGTGTGTGTGTGTTTTTTTTTTTTTTTTTTTTTTTTTTTTTTTTTTTTTTTTTTTTTTTTTTTTTTTTTTTTAGTTTTAGTTTTAGAAGGTGGTAAATTACATTTACGAACTAACCCAGCGTTTCACGTTCGATATGGAGGCTAGTCATATCGAATTCGTCCATCGTGCGCCAGAGTGTCGGACTCCTTTATACCGACTAAAGTCCACCTTCGCCCACGAGCCATTCCCCCCGGAACTGCCTCTTGGCATTACTTCATGGGGGAGGCTATTGTGCTAAGCACTGCACTGCTCCTTGCTTCTTACGCTCCTGTACTTCCCTTGCTCTCTTCGTACTGCTGGCATTGCGCCAGGGCCATGTTTCTACTACCGCTTCTGTCATTGCTACGCTTCGTTGCTCTGCTGCGACGTGTTTGGGGCTGACATCTCGCCAGAGCCCTGCGCAACTGTTGCGCCTGCTGTTAATCCGCCGATTCTCGAGTTCTCCAGGTTGGACCAGTTGGATGCCGAGGTCGGTCCAGCGGTCCTCCGGTTGGAGGGTAGCTTCCGGTTCACTGGCGCCCCGACGACCCAAAACTGGTGGTTGTCACGATCGCTACTCGGCATAGTCCCCGACGGTGGAGCTAGCCTACTCCAGCGGAGAGTTCCCGACGTAGGAATGTCTCCCGAAACCGATAACGTTACGCGTTTGTTCCCGCATCACTGCTGCTGACCGGTGAAGTGCCGAGGTCGATCCAGCGATTCCGGTTGTGTGTGTGTGTGTGTGTGTGTGTGTGTGTGTGTGTGTGTGTGTGTGTGTGTGTGTGTGTTTTTTTTTTTTTTTTTTTTTTTTTTTTTCATGCATCTCTAGGAGTTAAAAAAATCTTCTCAAGACTGGCCTGTATTTGTTCATGCTCATGCCACAGTGTATGGTTTGGCACTGTGTGGGATTCGCAGTGATATTATGGAAAAAATCTTTCTGCAATGCTTTTTGATGCTATTGCAAATAGCTTTAGTCCAGGAGTTAGAAGGTGATAGCTCTATTGCAGATCCAGTGACCCATTTCAGAATGGCTGGAGAGACACGTCCATTCAGAAGTCACTTTCACCAACAATAAGCCCCGCATGTGTGCATTACCGTTATCAAATGAATAATGATAATACAAACACACTTCCAAATCCAAAGATATGCTCTTTGAAACTGGCACGTATTTAGTTTATTAAGGTTACAATACAGATCAGAACAATCTCACCAAATTTCTTGACTACGACGCTGTCGACCCAATAATTCGAAGCACTTCCTTCATATTTTCACTTATTCAAACAAGACACTCGGTCATCGCTAGACCGCAGGCGCAAACGGTATTACTGTGTGAATTTTGTCGTGATTAACTCATAAACATCGAGGTAGACATCAAACGTGATACACAATTTGGCTCAAAGCATTAAACACTGCGAAGCTTCATTGATTCCGGGTGGCATAGTACCATCCAAACCACCTATGTATTACAATCGCTAAATTAGAGCTTCAAAATCAGCCGTACACCAACACAATACACTACCGATAGTCAAAAACTTCACAGATACACTATTTTCGCACGGATTACGCCGATAAAACTTCACAAAGCAGCACTTTTCTTCTAAATGTATGTCGGGTGGCATAGCACTACCAGCCGTTTTGCTCTTTCATCGGCCGATTCGTTGGAACTGAGATAAACGTGACAGCGAATTCAAAAACGCAGCTGCTCGCGCGCACAGCCTGCTGCGATCCTCGTGTTTTGTCTCAATGAGAAACATGGAACAAAATCGAAATCATTCTCATATAAATCACGATTTAAACTACCGAAAAATGGGAGTAATCTTACACAAATTTCAAAAATCTCCAAGTTGTAAGTTTTGCGACACTTAAGTCTAAAAAGCAAAACATGAAAGCGAGGTATATAAGTCGATTGGGACTCTTCTTCTTCTTGGCATTGACGTCTCTACTGGGACAGAGCCTGCTTTTTAGCTTAGTGTTCAATGAGCACTTCCACAGGGCTTTCTTTGCCAAAGTTGTCATTTTCGCATTCGTATATCTTGTGGCAGGTACGATGATACTCGATGCCCGAGAAAGTCATTGAAATTTCCATTACGAAAAGATCCTGGACTGCCCGGGAATCAAACCCAGACACCTTCAGCATGGTTTTGCTTTGTAGCCGTGGGCTCTAACCAGTCGGCTAAGGAAGGCCCCTATACTTATAAGGTCACATACAAACATGAATTGAATGTTCGACCCAGGTATGTATTCCTGTGCGTAGGACTTGCCCTACCTGTTCCTTTTTATTTATTGCGCCACTGGACTTGTCTATGTAAAAAAAAACGCATTTCTAAGAGTTAAATGTTTTTTTTTAATTTACATATCTTTAGAGAAATTTTTGGTCATATTTTCGCGTTTGGTATATTTTTGTTTCGTTGTATCTGTTCAGTATCTTTTTGATTCCTGTTTGGTCTCTTTTTCAAACTTAAATTTATAAAGTTCCTCTTTTTAAGACACATACTAGTTACCTGCCATGCAATGACAAAAACCACAACAGTCTGACGCCCGACTATCAATAAGTTACGCGAAATGCTTCACACCTCACCCAAACAATGGAATTTGAGCTAATATCCACCTCATTATTGTCTGGCAAAGTCCGGAAAAATTGATGTTGTAAGACCGACAACAGACTTTCACACATCCATTAAATTTGGTTGAAAATTGTTACCATTTGTTTACAATCCGCCAAACATTTCTATTCATGGTTGTCTAGCACGAATGCATGCATGCTCATAAGTAAATAACACTAGCATCAAACGCCGGCAGTCGATTTCAGGCAAGTTTCAACCATAGCTAAGTAGACTCCAAACCGTTCAATTTACATTCGATCTAGATGATCGGTAAACATCGACACCGCGCGAAAGCATAAAATATCGCTCGGCTAGCCTAGCGTTGTCACGCTTCTTCATCGACCATAAAGTGAGAAACTGATCCCATGTCATCAGACGAAATTCGGGTTTCTTTGAGTGACTTCAAACAATTTCATGCTTTCCATCGCATCAGCCCTCCGACTAGCAGAAGGGTATTTCATTTTATATCGGCTGTGAAGTTCACACCCATCGATCTCAAGGTCGTTGAGCCTAAAGTGTGATTGCTTTAGTGATCTCTTTGCAATGTCGGCAGAAGTCCATTCGATTGGAAACGTCAATTTTATGCATACTTTTCAGACCTTTCTTCGGATGCCGATTACCGAAGTGGTTTTGGGAACGATTCCAAGGGCCTTATGTGTTGTAGGCACATTCTCTCGAACAAGCGTTATACAATATTGGTGGAAACTTGTTTTCCTTGTGCGATTTTTTGTGTATCGATCTTTGACTATAAATTTATAGTAATGCCAATTCAGTTTTTTTCTTCTTCTTGGTATTGACGACCTCACTGGGACAGAGCCTGTTTCTTATCTTAGTGTTCAATGAGCACTTCCACACTTATTAATCGAGAGCCTTCTTTGCCAAAGTTGCCATTTTTGCATTCGTATATCGTGTGGTAGGTACGATGATACTCTATGCCCAGGGAAGTCATGGAAATTTCCATTACAAATAGATTTGACCGGGAATCGAACCCAGACACCTTCAGCATTGCTTTGTTTTGTAGCCGCGTACTCTAACCACTCGGCTAAGGAAGGCCCTAAGACTGATACTTATGGTCCAAAATACTTCAATCGTCATGTGCCTAAACGAAATTAACGACTGTTAGAAAAACGCTGATGAATGCTGCCCAAAGAGCCTCGTTAAACAAACGATCACCAATTTCCGCACAGAAGCCAGCAATGATCGTCTAAATCATTTTACACGAACCCAAAGAGTTTTCCAAATCAAACCCCTTCGCCACTGATCATAAACATTTGGCCTAATAATGCCGCAGTTTTGGCGTGTAACACTTTTTTGATGTATAGTGCTATGAAAGCAAATAGCATGATTTGATTTCATAACTCAATCATCATTAGCTGACGGCAGCCCCGGCGACTTCCCAGTACATATACGCGGCAACGCACAGATGAAAGTATTGACTATCTTTTTTTAAACTTACTTTCATTTATCCACATGGTGGGGTACGGCTATAAGAAGAAAATACTAAATGCGCCATCGTTTCACCCTCATTTTGTATGACGCCGTTGCACGCGCTCTCCTACGATTATAATTCGAACATTTCAATTATCAAAGTAAGCGGCGAATTTATCCTTCTGTGGGCTTGTGAGCTAGTCTTCCATACGCGCCCAATAATCGTATGAAAAGTCGGTTGGCTGGGTAACTTTGATTAGCATTTTTATCGGTGTACGCTTTCATGTGGGCTTTTTGGTGAACTTTAAGATTTGTGTGATTTGCGTCATCCGAATTGAAAAGTACATTCAATTCTTCTTCACTCGATATTTTGTATATCGAGTTATAGGATCATAGTGAAAGTTGGCTATCATGGCTGCCTCGATGGTTCCTTGGATTGCATTTGCACTGATATTGTGTTCTATAACTCGATACGTCCTTGGCTCGATGGTCCCTTCAATATCGAGTTATGGAGAGTTGACTGTATGATGGTTTCTGCCACTCGTGTATTGTGGTATTGATCTCAGATTACATCGATATGTTACAATTTCATTGACAATAATCTAGCTTGTTATTAACTATTAATTGATCTATACTGGTTGTTTGAGAAAATTCTTGTTCTTGGCGCACCGCAGGCAAAAAGGGACAGGTAGGAGCTTTCTCTGTGGAGAATATTTGCGCACCTAGTTTGAAAGCTTACGAGAAGATGGGGAGAAAAGGAACAGTACAGTCTACGAGAAGGAAAGGGCAACTGAGGAGCAAACAAGTTAAATCATGCAACAGTCCACTAGCAGGCTTCGCGGAGTAAAGTTCTCACGAAGATATCAATGTGAATAAAGTTAAGTTATCTTGAAAATCAACCCACGCATTTCAGTGCAATTTCAATCCAATCCGGAGGAAACCCAAATTCCCCTGAGCTATCGTCGGAACAATGGTTTTAATCATTCAGGAGGAACTTGACAAAAATTGAAGTTTACTGTCAGGCTTGCACAGAAAGCAGTTCTGGAGGCAGGTCCTTTTCAAGTATTTTCAATAGAAGGTCTCTAAAGTCAGTTTTTTTTACAAAATGGTGTTTTAAGCCACTATTTATCTTCTTCTCAAAATATTCTTCTATTGATTTCTCCAGAAATTCCTATAGAGATTTCTCAAGTGATGCTTAGAACAGTTTCTCCAGAATTTGCTTCAGGATTCTTCAGCATTCCTATGCTACTACTTTCAGTAGTTTCCACATTTTCAGTAGAACACTCTATAAATTATCCTAGGGATTATCTTTTGATGCACTCAACTTATTCACCAATTCTTCTAGTTATTATTTCACCGATTTCTCCTGTTGGTTCACAAGGAGAACAAGTTCCAAAAAATGCTACCCACAGGAGTACTTCCAAGCAAATTATACATATATAAATACAGTTTTGGTGCAGATTTTTTTTTTGAGGAAATTCGTTTAGGGGGTCCCAACAAAATTTTGCCGCGCACATTTTTAATTATTTTTTCAGCCTTTTGATCATTTATCCACAGTTTCTTCCAGGAAAAATCTTCGGATTCTTTAAAAGTTTATTTAAGGTTCTACACCAGTAAACACATTTTCCAATAATTCTTCCGATCATCCCATACCAAATTTCTTGAAGATTTCTATCCAATATTTTCAAGGAATTTCTTTAGAAAATGTGGCGGGATGTTATTAAGTAATTCGATTCATTACAGTGTGGAACACATGTTTGTTTCAGGCACCATAATACCGTTATTTACATAATTGAGGGTTGCTGAATCCATTTTCGGTTTCGAAAATAGCATAGCACGTCTAGTTTTTGAGGTATTGGATATTAAAAATGCAGAATTTGACTATTTCAGTCAACTTGCATGCAAGTTTGACAGCTCTCATGGCGATTTATTTTATTATTTTGCCACAGAATTCGAACTTCATGTGCTTAACCATACTTATTAACAATGTTCATAATATTTTTGATGCCCAAAAGTTATTTTTTGATGGCTCAGAAAAGTTTTATATTCTGCCATATAAAAGAAACAAAGAATTTTGTATGGAGACTGCAAGTATGTGAAAAAAGTCAATTTTAATTATGTTTTATCGTTAAATTTAATTTAAATTATATCTTAAATCGTCTACATGATTTGATCCTTGAGACACGCAAAAATGTCATTTTTGTTTCGCTGTATTATTTTTAAAATAATTATCTTAGAAATTTATCTAGAGACATCCTCAAGAGCGTAAGATTTCTTTTAGAGATCTTTTCAGTAGTTAACAGGAATTTCTTGGGGAGTTTTCGGCAGCCCTGTCGTCCTGCTTAGTCGCGCTTAGTCGACGACTAAGAAGCTTTTCTCATATTTTTTTTTTACAATTTTTCACCCTGATTCATTAAAAATATAGGAAGAGTGATTCGTCATAGCGATATTAGGTGCATCCTAACTCCCTGTAAGACATCGATAGACATTTTCAAACTATATCAACGCCCTGGAGTAATTTGACTTTTGACGTAGACCAGATGCATCTAAAACATGACATGAGCCCTTGAATAAGCTGACTATATACGTAAATAAGATGCACTTCAACGCCCAGAGGATATTATTTGAAAATTCCAAGATGTATAAACGCCCTGCAGTTATCTGATCTTATCCTTCGTAGATGAGGTGAATCTTGGTGCCCTGTAGGACATCAGTTTAAAATTATAAGCTGTATTAACGCCCGAGAATAATTCAACCTTACCCTGCGTAGATCAAGTGTATCTTGACTCTCTTTAAGATATCAATGAAATTATAAGCCATATCAACGCCCTGAAGAAATTCGACCTTATCCCACAAAGACCAGATGTACTTAACGCCCTGTATGACATCAATCGAAATCAACGCCCTGGAGTAATTGACTTTGTCTTACGTAGATCAGGTGCATCTCAATCCCCTGAGGACATTAATTAAAAATTGCAAGCTATATCAACGCCCATGTGTAATTAATCCTTAGTAGGTGTATCTTAACGCCCTGTTAGACATCAATACAAAATTTCAAGCTGTATCAGCTCTGGAGTAATTGGACATTATCCCACCAAGATCAGATGCATCTTGACGCCCTGTGGGGCATCAGTTGCAAATTATAATCTGTATTAACACCCTGGAATAATTTGACCATATTCTATGAAATTCAGCTGCATCCCAACCCCCCGAAGACATTAATTGAATGTCCAAGTTGTATCAGCGCCCTGTAGTAATTTGACCATATCTTAAGTAAATCAGGTACATCTTGACGCCCTGAGGGCAACTATTGAAAATTCTAAGCTGTATAAACGCCCTGTAGTTATTCGACCTTATCCTTCGTAGATCAAAACCAACTTGACGCCCTGTTCGACATCAGTTCGAAATAATAAGCTGCATGAACGCCCTACAGTTTTTCAACCTTGTCTCACGTAGACCAGATGGAAATAACCCCCTGTATGACATCAATGGAAATTTCCTAGTTGTATCCACGCTCTGAAATAATTTGACCTTGTCTCACGTAGATCAGATGCATCTCAACCCCCTGAAGACAAACATAGCAAATTTTAAGCTGTACCAACGCCATGGAGCAATTTGTCCTAAATAGATTAGGTGCATCTTAATGTCTTGTTAGCCATCAATCTAATTTTCCAAGCTGTATTAACGCTCTGAAGTAATTAAATCTTATGCTTCATGGATCTGATGCATCTTGACGCCCTGTAGAACGTCTAATGGGAATTATGTGATATCTCAACGTCCTGAAGTAATTTAAATTTAATGTACGCAGACCAGATGGATCTTAAAGCCCTGTAAGACATCAGCTTTAGAATAATTTGACCAGATATCACATAGATCAGATGCACCTCAACGCCCTGAGGACGTTACTTTAACATCACAAGATGTAGATCACAAGTAACTTGACGCCCTGTGGAACATCAGTTGAACACTATAAGTTGTATCAACGTCCTGGAGTGATTTGACCTTATCTCACGAAGACCAAGTATACTTAACGCCCTGTATGACATCATTCAAAATTTCAAAGTTGTATCAACGCCCTGGAGTAATTTTATTTCGACTGATATAGATCAGATGCATTTCAACCTCCTGAGGACATTAATTGAAAATTGAAAGCTGTACCAATGCTTTGGAGTAATTTATCCTATATAGATCAAGTTGTATCAACAATGGAGTAATACAGTAATCTGGTGTTATTTGACCTTATCCCACGAAGATCTGGCGCCTCTTGACGCCCTGTATGACATCAGTGGAAAATTAGAAGCTATATTAACGCCTTGGAGTAATTTGAGCTCATCCCACGTAGCTTATCTACATCTCAACCCCTGTAGACATTGATTGAAGTTGTATAAACACACTGGAGTAGTTTGACCTTATCGTATGTACATCAGGTACATCATTATGCCCTAAGGACAACTATTGAAAATTCTAAGCTGCATCAACGCCCTGGAGTTATTCGACATTATCCCATGTGAACAACGTCTACTTGGCGCCATGTATGGTATCATTGGCATCCGGATATTCATGCCCTGAAGTTATTTGGCCGTAACTCAGATCGCCCTGAGGATAGCAATTAAAAATTCCAAGCTGTATCAAGGCCCTGTAATTATTTGATCTTATCCTAAGTAGACCAGGTGCATCGTAATGTCCTGAAAACCATAAGTCGAAATTTCTAAGCTTTATCCACGCCCTGAAGTAACGTGGTCGTATCTCTCGTAGATCATGTAGATGCTGTTAAGTTGTATCAATGTCCCTCAGTAATTAAATATTGCTTCACACAGATCTTCTCGAGGTTATGAGCATGCTAACGCCCTAATACATTCCGGAAATTTTATTGTTGCATAAAGTTCTGCACAGTTCTACGTAAGATAAGAAAATATTATCCCAGTGTGCTGATATAGTTGAATATATGATTGTTTATTGGACAACAAAATGCACCTGATCCCTTGATTTTCTCATAATCATTTAATAAATTTATGGTTCAATTATCTGAACAGATATTTAGAAGAAAAAAAACACGTAGTCTTTAAGACTACGATTGAAAAATGTTTGGACAAGAACCAAATAAAGTGGTTTATGGACAGAATGCTTTGTAGGACTTCAAGAAGAATTTCTGGGTCAATCCAAATAAATCCGCGTCGGCGACAATGATTTGTATACTATTGAAGGCGACCAAAATTTGTACAAGAACGCAGTAGACAATAAACTCCTGAGTGAAGTTGCTCTTATATCTCGTTTGATTTTTGATCAAATTGTGGCATGCAATTCAATACTTTATTAACGAAAATTAAGAATGTGTCAGGAAATCTGGAGCCTTCTTGAATTAGATGTGCATTTTACTAACAAACTTTTGCATGGCGCCAACTTAAAAAAAAGGTTCAGAAATTACAACGGTGTGACCTTTAAAAGAGGGTTTGGGGATATGTATTACGAAAATATACGATCTCTTTATAAATTCGCTAATCAACTAACCTGGAATGGTAATTGATATTTAGCATCTCAGTCTTATAACAACATTGTTCAAGTAAAATATTGTCCATATAGTGTTGAAAGTTTCAATGCCTGCTAAAATCTATTGTTGAACTGATAAGAGGAATGCAATTTTTTAAGGGTTTTACCTCTAAAACTGTTACATTTCTTTATTTTTGCAAAAATAAAACGACAGATGATAACAACAATATGTTTATTATTCTTTAACATACAACAGGATTAAGTTACAACTCCAGGAACACCAACACAGGACGAGAGACATCTGGTTCAGATATTCGTTAGGCGACTTGTTGCAGAATTGCCGGGAGTACAATGTAACCACACATCATTAAACAAATTTTATTCATCGATTCCAAATCGGCCTACGATACATATGATCGAGACCAGCTATGGCAGATTATGCAAATATACAACTTTTTGGTCAAACTGTTAATATTGATCAATGCGATGATAGATCGAGTGATGTGCATTTCCAGAGTATCAGGGACGCCCTCGAATCTTGCTGTTCAACATTACTTTAGAGGGTGTGATAAGAAGAGCGGGGATAGGCATTTCCATGCGACAAGTCCGTCTATGCAAAAGTTTACATCGGTGGAGCTCCGGTTCAAACGCGCAGTCATCTCCATAGAAGAACTGTCAAATTTCTTTAAAGTAAGCTGATTTGAAACGACTCGTAAAAAGGCCTACAGACATGAGTAGCACGATTTTCCGAAAGTACGTTCAGCTAGGGTAGGTGTTCCCTTAGTTGTGGGTGTTCCTATAGTTGCGGTAGTGCCGTTTCCACTGATTTTATCACATTAACCACAGAACCGACACTGCCAATCGACGTATTGGCTTGTTGATACACGGAATAGTTGAAAAGAGCGTCCATATTGCTTTAAAACTGATGAAATATAACTAAAATTGGCAAAACGTTTCTTACTTGTACCAATAGTTGCGGTAAAGTGTTCCTATAGTGGAGGGTCCCATAAGAAGACAACAGATACCGCAGCTATAGGAACGCAAATTAAAAATATACTGCAACTAAAGGAACAGTGTACCAATAGTGGAGGTATTATTTTTCACTGATATGCCGTGGATTACTGCGATGAAATCATTTTTCTCATTAAGCCAATGGTCGTTACTTCCCGTTACAATATTACCATTTACATTCATTGCGCTTCTTGAATTTAGGCGGTTAAATGAATTTCAACAGTACTTAGTACCTTTACTATTGGTACATCTACCCTACTTAGTTTCGCCGATTATATTGATATTCTAGCACGGAACTTCGAGAAGATGGCGGATACGTATAACTGATTGAGGTCTGAAGCTAGGTGAATCGGACATCAATGTGTCGAATAACACTGCGGAACACGATTTTGTCTCAAGCACCAAAATACCGCTATTTGCTTAATTAAGGGTTGCTGAATCCATTGCCATTTACAGAAATATCATAGCACGCCCAGTTTTTGAGATATTGGCTGTTGAAAATGCTAAATTTGACTATTTCTGCCAACTTGCATGCAAGTTTTCCAGCTTGTGTGGCAATTTATTTGCTTAATTTGCCTTAGAACTCAAATTGCAGGTGTATAACAATACTTATCATCAATGTTCACAATACTTCCGATGCTCAAAACTTATTTTTGTTGGTTTAGAAAAGTATTGTATTTCGCCATATAAGAGAAACGAAGAATTTCGTATGGAGACGGCAAGCATGTTGAAAAAAATCGATTTCATCTCAATTAAATCGTGCAATTTCGATCAAATTATATCTGAAATGAATGTTGAAGTCCTATTTTGCGTGCTTGGTAGATTGGATCATAATATTTTTTGATAAATCATTGTTAAAATTTTATATAAACATCAATGAAATCAATGTTTTATACAACTTTGGCCACCTGTAGCTAAAAATTGTGACGTGCTGGAACATTTCTGAGAACGGCATCAGATTCAGCAACCCCAAATCTACTAAAGACACATAATTTGATTCTTGAGACACGCAAAAACGTCATTTTTGTTACGCTGTGTAATCAATGTGTACGATAACCAGGGACTCAAAAGATACATGTCCCCACCTCGAGGTCATATTGATGAAGATGAAATCGAGGCGGTCGGAGAATTCGTGTACTTGGGCTTACTGGTGACCGCCAACAACGACTCCAGCAGAGAAATTCAGAGACACGTCGTTGCTGGAAATCGTGCCTACTTTGGACTCCGCAAAACTCTTTGATCGAGTAAAGTTCGTCACTAAGTTAACCATCTACAAGACGCTGATTAGACCGGTACTCATTTATGGGCACGAAACATGGACCCCTCGTACAGAGAACCAACGCGCCAATCGCAACGCTTGGTGTTTTCGAATGGAAGATTTTGTAGATTACTACGGTGGAGTACAGAATGAAGACGTCCTATAGGCGAATAAACCATGAATTGCACCAGCTGCTGGAAGAACATTGCAAAAATTGGGAAGTTGTGGTGGGCAGGCATGTCAACAAAATATCGTATAACAACCAGGTGAAAATGGTTCTCGAAAATAATCCGACCGGCACAAGACGATGTGGTGCGCAGCGAGCAAGATGGGTCGATCAAGTTGAGGATCATTTGCGGATTCTTCATAAAATGCGTGGCTAAAGACCGGCAGCCATGGACCCCGATGTCTCCGGCCGTCATGGCCTCACCCTAACCGGTAAGGTAAATAAGTAAATTACAACGCATCGATTTGATTGAATTTTTGATTGAACAAATAATGCATTAAAATTGTCCATTTAAAATTAAGAGATAAAAACCTGTCTCTGTCCTTGTAGGGACAATGCACTAGAAGAATAAAACATGATTTAGATTATTTATTTTGTCTGTTTAATAAAGCTAAACAGCTTAATGTTTCTTGATCAGAAATTAGACTTTACAAACGACCTCATAAACGCCTGGGAGAAGTAGCGCCCTCTGAGCTATAGTAACGCCCCCAAAAAAACAAGACAACTAAGTAGCTCCAATTTTACGACGACAGGGCTGGTTTTCGGGATTTTCTTCAGAAATATCTTAAGAACTTTGATCAGGAATTACTTTAGTTATTGCCAAAAATAAAAAAAAAACCTTGACCATTATCCGGATAAATTCTTTGAAGGAATTCCGAGAATATTTCTAAAATGTATTGTTATGTGATTCCCAGCTGATTGTGGAATCCGACTAATATCAAATTGGGAATCTCTAAGGAATTTGTTGAGAATCTAATGAAAAGGTAACATATGTATATTAATGATTTTACTAGAAATCCTTCAAGATTAGCGATTAGAGTTACCATGCATTTAGATGATGATGCTATCCAAGTAATGTGAGTCAGGAATGTGATTAAGTGATTTTGTACGAAAAACCCAAGCATGAGATTTTCGAAGCAGATCTCTAATGGTTTTTCTCTCGCGGGATAGCTCATTCATTGAGTTTGTGTGTGAATCTGTCAACACTGTCACACTGTTTGTTTGAAAGATCATGGTAAAAATTACGCAATCTCAATATTTAACAAGTGTTGATCATTACAGGTGTTGTGGAACATGTTTTAGAGCTGCGTACCTTGGTTTGGGCATATTCATCATTTTTAGAAAAACAATTTACAACAAAATTTTCGTTTTCCATACATTTTGACGTTCTCCACTTTTTTACAAAACGAATGTTTAGGCAAGCTTGGGCAAGAGGTTTCTTCTCTGATCGATTTCATTGACTTAAAAAAGCATTCGAGCATGATGGATGCGAGAGCGGAAAATGGGCAAAGAACTAACTTTCACTATTCATTCCCAAAATATTTTTGTATTTTTATACGATAGTTGAATAGTCTTTTTCCAAGATTTCACGTACATTGAGTTGAAATTGAATTTTTTGGCGCATTTTGAGGAACATGAACGACGTAATTGTACCGTTTTGACTCTTATTCCGAACACTTAAGGCCAACAGTGATTTCAAATGCACCTGGTGGACACAAATTAGCTCATATTCATGAAAATTTTAGTTTCTTTGCAATGCCTTACTGTTAGCTGTTGAGTGTACTGATAAAAATATTTATTTAAATTTGTTTAGTATTGTTTTCACGTAAAAGTATGGAACAACATTTTGATTCAAATGCCGAACACTGCGTTCATTCTGTCTCATATTCCGAACACCTTGATTCAAATTCCGAACAGTACGAATAAAACGTATTCAAATGAATAATTTCGCAAATAAATTTATCTGAGCTACTTATACTGGTCTCGAACTAGAGAATCATCACTACTCCCGAGGTATAAAATAAATTGAAAGATGATTAAATTGAATTGTAATTGACTGCCATCTCCTGGTAATTTGATGATATATTTCAGCGAAACATTTCAACCTCATTGCCATACAAAAACCGAGTGTTCGGAATATGAGTCTGTTCGGAATTTGAGACAAAACGGTATTTAATGCTCCTTTGTAAAATTTATGGGGAGCACACATTCGCACATATATTACACTAGTCTTCATTTGAAGATTTTTCTGCCGGATTTTGGTAAGCCATAGCCTCATCTTTTGCAAACTTGCGTAACACAGGTTTTTACCGTTTGTCTAATTAGATTAGATGCGACAATACTGAGCACGGTAATATTAATAAGTGTAATGAATACTTCAGTTTGGATGCCAATTTAAAGTTTCAAAATATTTTAAAAAGAAAATAATATAACAATACTAGAGGATTCCATTTTCAAATCATTCACTAACTTGGCTTAAGTGCTTGACGAAGCCAATATAAAATGTTTATTTATTTATTTATAATCACCGTCTTCGAATTAAAATCGTACAGACTGAACCACTTAGCACTAATTTACGCATACTTAACATCTAAACAATTCTACTTATTCGAGTTTTAAACACATTTTTGCACATATCGAAGTCAAATTGATCGGAAACAACATTGAAGGAACGAAGACAAGAGTCGAACGGATTATTGAAACCATAATTAGTGCGATGGTAAGGAATCGCAATCATGGGAGTGTTTCGCAGTCGTCGAGAAGGGATATGCAGAGATATTTGCTCGAGAAGCGCAGGACAGTCTATAGCACCGTTAAGAATGTCAAATACAAATAGACGTTGCATTTTTACACGCCTGACAGTCAGCGGTTCTAAACTTATCAGTTGGCAGCGATCCGGATACGGAGGAAGATTGTCCGGATCATTCCAAGGAAGGGAGCGAAGTACGAAACGAACAAACTTCTTTTGAACGCGTTCAATGGAGAGTATCGGTGCAACATAATACGGTGACCAGACAGGGGCCGCGTATTCAAGAATGCTCCGCACTAAACTGCAGTAGAGTGTTTTCAAAGCATAGATATCAGTGAATTCTGAAGCGTGGCGCCGGATTAGTCCCAGGACTGAAAAAGCTTTAGCAGTCGTGATTCCAACGTGTTCATGAAATTGTAACTTAGCGTCGATGGTAACTCCCAGGTCGCAGATCGAAGCTACACGTTCTAGATGTGCAAATTCCATGTGGTACTGGTGGGTAACGGGGTTGTTGGAGCGAGTGAAAGTTATAACTTTGCATTTATCATTATTGACACGCATACCGTTGTCGCTGCACCAGATCAGCAAAGTGTTGATGTCCTTTTGCAGCGCAAAACAGTCAAGTGATGAACGTATGATACGGTAGAATTTGAGATCATCGGCGAACGAGAGTTTGAAAGATGAAAGGCACAAACACAAGTCGTTCACAAAGATATTGAATAACAGTGGACCCAATACGCTACCCTGGGGCACTCCAGACGTTACGTTGATTTGACGGGACCTTGAAGAGTTGACCACTACTTGCGCAGTACGAGCGGATAGGTACGAAAAAATCCACTCCGTGAGCCAATCCGGGTAGCCAATTCGCTTGAGTTTATCGATGATTAAAATATGCGGAACCGTATCGAACGCTTTTGCGAAGTCAACATACACTGCGTCAACTTGATTTCCCGACTCTATCTCCCGTGACAGCGAGGTAACGTAGCACATCAGGTTTGTTGTTGTTGAGCGATGTCTCATGAATCCGTGTTGATACTCGGATATTATCGGTGCAGCTACGGTGTAGAGGGCATTGTGCATAAGTTTTTCGAAAATTTTGCTCAAGCAACACAGTATTGAAATACCACGGTAGTTTCTGACTCGGTTGATGTTCCCTGACTTGTGGATTGGAACGATGAAAGCTGTCTTCCACACGGAAGGAAATGTTCTTTCGCTCAGAGATCGATTAAATAAAAGCGTGACAGGAGTGACAAGTTCTGCAGCACATTTTCTCAGGAGCAGTGGTGGAATGCCGTCCGTCCCGGGTCCTTTCTTACAGTCCAGAGTGTAAATGACATTCAGCACCTCATCGGCGGTGAACTGCATGATGGGGAAGTTAATGTTGTGCGAAGGAACATGCGCAAAGCAGTCCTGACGGGGTACAGGAGACGATTTACTGAACACGCTTTCGAAAAATTCAGCAAAGAGATTAGCGGCTTCTTCGTTAGAACTGGCAAGAGTTTCGTCATAGCTTACATTGCAAGGGATGCGGGTGGATGACTTCAGTTTCTTTACAAAGCCCCAGAAGCGCGTTGGATCTTGCTTGACGCTGGCCTGCACTCCGGATATGTAGTCGTCGTAGGTAGTCTGCAAAACAGACTTGTATGTTGCCTCGGCTTCACGTAGGGCGATTTTGTCGCCTTCAGACTTCGAGAGGAAGAAGTGTTGTCGTGCTTTCCTCAGTAAATTACGGAGACGACGCAGCTCGGAAGTCCACCACGGTTTGCTGGAAGGTGAGTTAATCGTACGTCGTTTGCGCGGGACCAAAGCGTCACAAATTTCGAGAAACTTGTTGTAAAACGCTGCAGACAATTCGTCGACCGTACCGGTTTGCTCGAGAATACTCCAGTCAACATTTCCTAAAGCTATAGCCAGCTGATCGAAATCACACACGTTGAAGTCATACTCCACTCTGTCAGCATCGTCATCGAGTGTGGCTGGAATACTAACACTCACGTCGAGAAGTAAAATGAATGGCGCATGGTGGTTGTCAATGGGTAATAGTGGGGCGGGAGGTTGAACTAGATCCAGTAGCTCTGGCAGACTTACGAAAACAAGATCAAGGAGTCGATTGTTGATGTTCTCGAAATTGTTCACTTGTCGCAGGCCTGTAGCGAAAAGGGTTTCGATGAGAGATTTCTCTTGTTCCGATGAAGCATTCGAGGGAATGTAGCCGTTCAGCTCGTCGTCCATCTGCCATCGCAAGTTTGGGAGGTTGAAGTCCCCCACGGAGAGAACAATATCATCTGCTGAAACACTGTTTACGAGGCCCTGTACTGCATTTGCGTGGGCAGAATATCGGTCGGCGGACGAGTTAGGAGGAATATAGATAGTAATAATGTAGAGTGAGCGATTGTCCAACTTCATCCGAACCGCAACCTGCTCTAATTGATCGCAATCCGACAGTGGGAACATTTCATAACGAAGATGATGCTTAACGGCAATCAGCACGCCACCACCACGTGCATGCTGACTGTTTACTCTACTGCGGTCGCAACGGAAGAACGTGTAGTCGGGAGAAATTTCTGTACTATCTATGTCATCACGGAGCCAGGTTTCAGTGAAAACAAGCACGTCATAATCACAACTAGACAGTATCAAACGGAGTCGAGAAATCTTGGTGCGCATACCTCGTACGTTTTGGTAGTATACTGCTATGCTGGATAAATGACATAAAATAATCACCTAGAAACGGGTTAACCATGCTAGAGGATGATAAATAGCTCCAAAAAATGGACAATCTGGTTTATCAGTGTAAATAAACTACATTAAAATATGAAAAATCTATTTCTAGACTTTTTTCCAACTTGTATGGAGAGAATCACTGTGTCGCGGGAAGTGGTCTATTCGATATGAAGAAGTTGTCCTTTCATTATTTCACATACCCACAAAAATAGTTTTTAATTTAATGGTTAAAGATTGTAATAGAACACGTATGCTTCTACACACTTTTTACCATAACATCAAAGTAACGTGAAGTATGCAACAGGAAGTTAAGCTAGTAGCTGTATCTCTAAGGCTTGAATATTCAAACGCACAGTGTAAAATTAAATTTCACCGCTGCTAAGCCAACGAAGACCACACACTTTACTTATTAAACAATAAAAACAATCTGTACGGCCACATCAACGCATAATCGGTTTATTTTATTCGTACCAACGCCTCATTTTAGTGCGCCTTCATTTACGAATTCCATTTTCCCACAATTTGCACTTCGCCACATCTCCAGAGAGTCACCGGGACCCATTGTCCGGAGGAAAAAATAACTGATTTTATGGTTCCTGAAGACCCCCTCTCGGAACAATTCTGAGGGCGGAAATGCGCGCTGAATCATTAGAAGGAAAACATACTGCGAGGAGAAAGAACATACCACGACGGCTGTTTTATCTCGGTTGATAATGTGTCCGTAGAACCAATGGAATTAATGAATAGTTGATGAGACGTTTTCTCACACAACGCTCCCGAGGGGGTGCTAATACACCGAAAGCGTGTCGGCATTTTATTCATTATTCTTCAGTGTAGAATCACGCAACTCCAGAGATAGAGATGGGCATTTTCAGCTAATTTGCTTGTCTCCGGCAGGTATGAAAATTCTTTTTTCCCCGTTCGCTGAATAGATTAGAAGTCCAAATCACGCGAGTTTACCGCTACGTTTTGAAGTTCATTAACACGACGTCCGGTAAAGATCAAGCTTGTTATTATGTCACAGTTATTATGACGAATTTTGATATTGAGGCGGTTGTTCAAAACGATCATGATCAAAGCAGTCGAGGTAAGGTGGAAAAAAAAATCGAAAGTTCATTAGACATCATTATTACCTCATCCGCCTGCTTTGATGTTAATAACAAAGTTGGCCATGGAAATCGTTATAAGGTTAGGTCGATTAACGCACATTTTCCGCTTCTACTACCGTGGCATTAACATCAGTCACAGATGATTGCAAACGCACTTTTTACGTTTGAATTTTTAGCATACAATTTATGCGCCAAGGGTTCAAGAGTTAATACAATAACCGCTGCACAGACAAATGGATGGTAGTTGCACTTGAACGTGTAAAAGCACTGGAAAACAATTCAACAAGCTGCGAATCAAGTGCATGCGATTTTCATGACGCAATAAACATATGCATGCGCAGATTAGTCGAATACGTTGAGGCCTCTGCTAAAAAGGCGCTTCCTCTACACGAGTACCAATCGTATGCACAAACATGAAATAATAAGAAAATTTGTGTGATAATTGTGGGCGAACGTGGAAACTCTCACTCTCGTTTGTCACGGCTTGGTTCCACAAGCACCTCTCTTCGTTCGTTATTATATTGTGCCGGCCAATTTCGTTATGATAAAGATATAATATACCTACACTGGAGAGGAGGTGGTTGCTGTGCGTATGCATAATGAATCGGTGTTCGAATGCGCAATGAACTCGCCGGTTCTGAAAAACGAAGCAACCATTGCATAAGTCTTACTCCAATGTGAATGGTGATTGAACCTCATCAATGGTTGTTTAAACTAAACGCTGCAGCTGCTGTCTATCATCATCTATTAAAATATTGCTATTTGTTAATAAAATCAGTCTGTAAGGTTTCGATTGAAGCGGAAAATGATTTTGTGTTTAAGCAATTTTGGTTATTTGTTGGAAGTAAGAAAGTTAATGCTATGGACATAGCGGGTTTATTTCTGTTTTAATGCAAGTCTCAATGATTTTTTTTTTATCTTTATTTGAGAGACTTTCCATCAGTTCATCTCTGATAAGTCTCTAAAAAGACTATATTTTGAATGAGAAGTTCCTAAAGCCTCTATTTTAATCAAAGTGCTCTCTAAAGTCACTGTTTTTTTCATAATTCTGCCTGCAATTGAACTTGTTTCAAAATAGTAAGGCAGGCCTGCCCAACCTTTTTGAATCGCAGGCCAATTTTCAAGAATGATTGTGCTTATTCTGCGCGGCGTGTGAGTCGAGACGAGTCGCTCTCACCTCGGATGACAAGAGACGACTAATGTCAATCAAATGAGAGCGAGTTGACAATTGTCACCTCAATCGACTCGTCTCACCTCACACGCCTCGTAAAATAAGCACAAATATTGCGTGGTGGGCCAAAGCACTTCCAATATTTTTGTCAAAACGAATAAAAAACTATTTTGGAAAAAATCAGTAAGGATTCAGTAGGAATCCCTCTCAGTATCCTATAACATTCTTGCAAAAGAGTTGTGTTCAAGATTGCGTCTTAATTAAGTTCATGCATAATTCAATATCCTGCTTTAAATTTTACGTTCGGATCATGCAATGCAGGTTTCTGTAAGAAAACTAAGAATCTTAATTTTAAAATCCTGTCTTGGAATCTGTGTGATAGTGAAACTGTAAAATAAACAGGTATATTCCCAGTTGCCCTATATGTTCAGGATTTTATATGAATCCTGTTCAAGTTTCGGTCAGAAACTCATCCAGGTTATTTAGAAACCCTGCCCTGATTTCGATTTTGAGGATTCTGAAAACTAGGACAATTCGCCTAATGTTGAACGGCTAAAAACGTCGCCTATTGTTGAACAGTCTGTGTATTCCTTATGGCGTGTTCAACAATTAGCGAGCATTTTGACCGTTCCACAATTACCCTACTGCTAATGGTTATGAGAGAATTTCGCTCAAATTTTCCATGAAATGAATGGACAGGATTTTGTAACAATCAAGTCTTTGCAGTCATTTCTGCTCGATAAGAAAAATTGAACTTCAAGCAAGCTTTCAATCAAATATGATGGGAAAAGCCTGTATTAAAATTTTGTAGCTTTGTCACAGATCTAGCGCGTAAACTTACCAAGTCCAATTATTCCTGTTTTTCAATTTAGTTTCAATCAAATTGCTGTCAAGTCTCCATGAGTCGATATTACAGCATTCTAAGCGCAAGAAAGATCCTAAAAATTCTAATCAATTTATAGATCTTTTTTTATTTATTTGTCTGGAAGGCTCAAGCGCCGTCAGGCATAATGGAGCTGAATTAATTTGATTTGGTTTACAGACTCTTGTTTGCTTCCTGTGTGGTACTGAATGAACATTGTCATAGATCTTGTCTTCCAACCCTGTTATGATGGTTGACAATCAAAAGCCTGTTGAAAGAACTCCGAGAATGTAACATCGGATCGGACATCAAACGATCTAGTAGGCATGGCACGACTTCGACGCCCCACTCCTATAGTAATGTCAGAATGGAATGCAAGGTTCTTCGTGGTGCTCCCGCTTGCCAACAACGATTCTGAGCTTCACATTTGGCGATCCTGCCAGGAGTTTTAAATACATTTTCGTTTTTCGTGGAGAGCCTGGATTCGATAGCAAGCGGGAGTGTCCACTAGGAAATGTGTTTGTGTCGAGTGCTTCTTAAACCGCGTGTGAAAATATGTATTCAGAGTGATTGTGGAGTGAAGTTTGAATCTGATAAAAAAGGCATCTGTAAGTAAACAGCAATGTGGTATTTTCTATGAATAATAGAAAACTGATTGAAGAGGAAATATGACATTAATATGCATTAGCCGCTTCACTACTCGCTGAAGCAGCAATGTTTCTCTCTGTTCTTGTTGTTGCTCTTATTGAACACCAGCATCACCTCAACTATTTGAGTTGCGCGATGCAGGCTTTGAAGTGAATATTTTGTTTTGCATTTGAATTCAAACAGATTGCTTCGATGGAAATATTTGAATGTAATAGAAAGTGTTTCATCTATTTTATCCCATTCAAAGATTATGATCATTTCGAGCTAATTCATCTAAGTTATGAAGTGCGCATTCTGCTTTTATCAGGGACCTATTTTCTGCATAGGTTGAACGGAAAAAAGAATAACGTTAGGAACTGAACTATTTTTTTTTTGCAGAAGTCAATTGAACATATCCGTACAAAACGTGTATAAAAAAATATCGTATAATTAAGTATAATTTGTAAAATGATGTGATTTTGCAAAAGAGAAGTGAAGTGTTAAAGTTATTAGTGGTTTTCATGAATATTTATCAATTTGTATAACTTATCAATTAGTTATTTCAATCGAAAAAAAAACTCCCGTAACATTTATCAACTGTGCAAATTTCTATATAAATAACAATAAAACTTCGCTTCGGTTGTATGTGATCATTTCATCGTTTCTTCTGTGATGATACCAAGGGGTGGATCACTCCTGATGCATTTGATATTTCCAGAAAATTGAATGCATTCAAATGCATTTAAGGGGACACGGGAGACCGTGTTATTTTCCCTATCTTTTGTCTCGCTCTAACAATCATCATCAAAACTTTGTGAAAGCAAATCTCGAGTTTTAGTGAACCGATGAAGCTGAAAATGTATTAGGTTGTGCACTACATATATAGAATCATAGTGATACATTTTTCGCATCGATGTATGGAGTGGTTCTTGGGATTTGCTTCTTCAAATGGATAGGGTGATTATGATGACGTCCCGTGCGGCCTTAAATGCCCATCTCCAGAAAATTTGTAAATCATGGCTTGCTCATATGTTTGGCTGTTGTCTTTGTCAAAGTGTCAAACCAAACAAGTCACAAATTCTAGAAGAGCTGCTATCTCATCCAAAAAAAGTTCAACCCAAGGTTTTGTAGCACTTCCAGAATATCAGTATTCGAATATTGATTTTAAATATATAGATAACGATGCTCCTATATTTTCCGAGGACAGTTGGAAGGCTACGAACGTTTAGAGGGGGAAGAGCGTCTCATCACCACTTATCTACCGGTTAAATGAGTTTACTTGGTCACAGAATGTTCGTCACCGCATATTCAAAAAGTAACGCCATTTCGAGGCACTGACGTGGAAGTGATCCTCATCTTTACCTCTATTTTTCCTTTCCAGTTCCTCTGAAGATCCAGTATTGTTAACTTTCTTCATTCTGTTGGTTGGTCATACACTTTTTCCAGTCAAGGATCTTTTCCGCTGACCGAAAGAGTATTTGACGCAAGTTCGAGACAAAGCTTCGTACGGAGAGGTTTCAATCAACCCTGGAGCTAAAGGAATAGTTGTGGAAAATGTTCACAGGACATGAAGAAATTGAACTACTCATACACACACATACATTCCGTAGGAAATATGTTCAGTTTGACTAAAGAATCGAGCAGAAGAAAACGATAAATAGAAATCTCAACTTGAGTGTCTTTCATATTCCCAACTCCTTAAATGGAGCAATTAAAATGAACTATTTGGTCAAAGTATAACGATTTGTTGTATTTTTCATTTCGATCAATCTGATTTCTACAAGTCGATACAGATTTGCACAATGAAATGAAGCTGATGAAACCGGTCCACCTTCAGTAGGGCGGAGTCGCTTTACAGATTACGGGCTTCCCGAGAACGAGTTTCTAACTACTCCTGCTTGCTAGTAATTCCGTTTCTGTTATGATTCAGGGCAAGACTTAAGACAAATGTATTCCTTAACACAATGTCTCGAATATCCTACTGAAATATGTACTCGATCACCTGAAACAGATAAAAATAAGCAAATGGATTACATAAGAAAGAAAAAAAAAACAATTTTGACCATTCACAACAAACAAAAACCTACGCGTTGCTATGGACCAATGCACGAGTTCACTAATTTGACTTTTGAGCGGTGCCGAATTCACTCGTTGCCATGGCCACGTAAATAACACGGCACCGCTCAAACGTCAGATAGTGAACTCGTGCATCGGTCCATAGAACGATTCGTTGATAACATGATGTTGTTAACGCCAAGGCTAAGTTGATGCGAATGTCGAAAAAATGCATTTGATGCAAATCGATGTACATTCGGTGCACATTGAGAAAGTGATCCACCCCTTGGATGATACACACATTTCTATATCTTATCTCTCCTGCTTTCAAATAAAAACAAAATAATTTCAATAAAATAAAATAGGGTGAAAAATGAATGTAACTGTGTGCAAATATTCCTAACCAAGGGCGATTTTGAATTGGTGTTCCAAAAGTAGATTTTTCGTTCCAATCAATCGATTTTTTGATGTTGAAACAACATGAAATCCTAATACAAGGAATTTGATCTTATTTTGAGTCGTTGTTCTTGTAAATTTGCTTTCGAGTGAAGAAATCGAATCGATACAAAGGACGAATCGAATTTTAATCGATTCAGTATTATCGATGTTTTGGTCACGTTTGACCTATAATGCACATGATTGTTTTCTTTCCTATTTGCTTCAGTACATTGTGTATCCCGTAATGTTTAACGAACAAGTTAAGTGTGAAGCATACTGAATTGGTGAAATTTGTGAATTTTGTGTCGATAACCGGTGAGATCCAAACTATTCAAATCTACTATATTCATTATTATTTCTAAATAAATGCCATGTTAAAAAAAATAATAATAACATGTTTGAAAAAAATATCCTTAACGCGACTGGTGGTTGCTATGAAAAAAAATGCCCTTAACACAATTGGTGTATGCAATGCAAAAAAAAAAAAAAAATGTCCTTAACGTGACTGGTGGTTGCAATTAAAAAAAATATTATTGCCGCGATTGGTGGTTGCATTTGGTTTGGTATTTGGTTGTCTTTAACGCGACAGATGGTTGCAATGAATATGTTATTAACTCGACTGGTGGTCGCATACTTGTTCCTAGCAATCAATGTTATTGATATTGCTAGCGCGACTGGAGGTCGCATATTTGTTCTAAGCAATGGTGGTGTATACTTGCTACCGCGACTGGTGGTCGCATACTTGTTCATAGTAACTGCTATTGATGTTGTTAACTCGACTGGTGGTCGTATACTTGTTCCTAGCAAGTATTATTGATGTTGTAAGCTCGACTGGTGGTCGTATATTTGTTCTATGCAATGGCGGTGTACACTTGCTACCGCGACTG
This sequence comes from Aedes aegypti, assembly GCF_002204515.2. Classification (NCBI taxonomy): domain Eukaryota; kingdom Metazoa; phylum Arthropoda; class Insecta; order Diptera; family Culicidae; genus Aedes; species Aedes aegypti. The sequence goes on from NC_035108.1 coordinate 459,517,285, forward strand.
GTGGTCGCATACTTGTTCATAGTAACTGCTATTGATGTTGTTAACTCGACTGGTGGTCGTATACTTGTTCCTAGCAAGTATTATTGATGTTGTAAGCTCGACTGGTGGTCGTATATTTGTTCTATGCAATGGCGGTGTACACTTGCTACCGCGACTGGTGGTCGCATACTTGTTCATAGTAACTGTTATTGATGTTGTTAACTCGACTGGTGGTCGTATACTTGTTCCTAGCAAGTATTATTGATGTTGTAAGCTCGACTGGTGGTCGTATATTTGTTCTATGCAATGGCGGTGTACACTTGCTACCGCGACTGGTGGTCGCATACTTGTTCATAGTAACTGCTATTGATGTTGTTAACTCGACTGGTGGTCGTATACTTGTTCCTAGCAAGTATTATTGATGTTGTAAGCTCGACTGGTGGTCGTATATTTGTTCTATGCAATGGCGGTGTACACTTGCTACCGCGACTGGTGGTCGCATACTTGTTCATAGTAACTGTTATTGATGTTGTTAACTCGACTGGTGGTCGTATACTTGTTCCTAGCAAGTATTATTGATGTTGTAAGCTCGACTGGTGGTCGTATATTTGTTCTATGCAATGGTGGTGTACACTTGCTACCGCGACTGGTGGTCGCATACTTGTTCATAGTAACTGCTATTGATGTTGTTAACTCGACTGGTGGTCGTATATTTGCTCTAAGTAATGGTGGTGTACACTTACTATCGCGACTAGTGGTCACAAATTGGTTCCTAATAAAAGTGATGTTCACATGCATGCGCGACTGTATCTATAGAATAAGATATGTAAGCCCAATGATGGCTAGCAACTTAGTAGATATGTTATATCAAAACAAGTAACAACAGTCAAACAAGTCTTTGAGTGAGTATTTCCGTGAAAGCACGGTGGATTGAATGTACAACAAGATGAAAGTCAAACCAAAGACGAAATAAAGACGTAGGACTTCCATATAAAATGACTTTTTTTGGGATCATGAAGTACTAGAATAGCAAACACAACACCTACATTTGTATCTGTCTTGCAGAGCTGAAATCTAATTCATCTCGTTACCCGCGAAATTCAAATCCGCGTTGCCATGTGATAATAAATAAACAATTGTAGATTCGCCAGTGGTTTTCCTACACCGTTTTCTCGAAAACAACGACAAGTAAGTTAACGCATTTATAAACTTCTTTATACATTAGTTTATCACCCGTTTATTTTTAGATTTACCGTTTGGAAAGAATTCTGCCGTAAACACGGCACGGTGGTTAAAGGAAAGCAAAAGCATTGCCGAATTTGTTCTCAGCATTTTGATGCATCATGCTTGAAGGATCCGTTTTGCAATTTTCTTTGTATCACTGTTTATCTATACTTATATATAAGAAATATACCAAAGCAATGTAAGATTCATTATTGTAGTTTCATTGGATTTTTCTAACTGGATTGGATGGTCGAATCCTTTTTCACTTCGGCAGGGAGTTTGAAATCTCGCTTTTTGCACACAACATTAGCGCGGTGCTTCTGGTGATGGTCAACCGCGCGACGACCGGAAGGTTGAATTTTCACAAGGAAATGACACCACACACACACTACCCTTCTGTTATCATGAGCAGTAACATCGCAAAGCTGATATAAAATTAGGTGTTAGGACCAAATGTCAAACTTGGGTACCGGGGACGAAATGTAGTACTAGAAGAGGTACCCGTTGTGAGCCCGAGTGCTATGTCTCTATTTGTCTCTGGTCAAACACTGATGCTACTTTGTTGAACGCATATATGTCAGTTTATTAATAGCAATATTTTGTCCAAAATTCATCTTAGATATGTCATTTCATATAATTAGCTTGCCGTTTCTAATGTTTGGAACGACATTCAACCGATCAATAATTTCAACGCCGTTCTGATTGCGTGGGTATCCTACAGCGGAAAAATGTTTCATAGTCGCATGTACAAGTGAACAGTTGAAATATGAAACAGTATACATCGGTGAAGTTCTTAGCGATGTGAAATATATATCCTGAGTTCCTGAAAGCTTTCGTGATGACGGAAACGATGTGAAAACTCATCACTTCAAACTTTTTTTCCTGAGAAGAGGGAGGATGTGTGGTACTGAATGAACATTGTCATAGATCTTGTCTTCCAACCCTGTTATGATGGTTGACAATCAAAAGCCTGTTGAAAGAACTCCGAGAATGTAACATCGGATCGGACATCAAACGATCTAGTAGGCATGGCACGACTTCGACGCCCCACTCCTATGGGGCTCTGCACAAAAATCATCCTCTCTCTTTTACTCTGCCATGAAATTAGTAAACAACAAGGCCAGTAAATGTCAAAATCCCATACAAAATCAAAACAGTGAAGTGACCTATAGTAATGTCAGAATGGAATGCAAGGTTCTTCGTGGTGCTCCCGCTTGCCAACAACGATTCTGAGCTTCATTCTTCCTAAACATCTATGTTAGTTTTGTAGAACCGTGAAACTCGCAGTTTGGTTGAGGTTAGGGAATACAATTATCTTTAAGTAAGGATGGGATTTAAAGGTTTGTTTGATGACAATCAGCAGCAATATGGTGGTATGATGCTGTTCATCATACGGTGGACTTTAACGACCTGTAACGATACAACGAAAAAGAAAACGAGGCGGACAAGCGTGAATTCAATAATTTGAAGAAACGGAGCATGTAATCGCAAATCTAACCTACCCAACACATCTTCAATGTCTTCCTTATCTGGTGATATGATATATATATCAGTGACTGATATTGTGCAACTCTGAAACAGACTACTCCACTTTTAGAAAACTAATTATTATTTATTAAATTAAGAGTATTAAATCAATTCGATTGAAAACTCCATTGGCATTGCATAGGTGTCAACACGGGGAAATTCTGGTATATCATAAGTCTCGAAAACTATTGGATCGATTTAATGCAATTTTTCTACAAATACAATAATATTTTAAAATCTAAACCTTACCATTAACTCAATTCTAATCGAAGATGATGTGGTGATGGTAATCTAGAGTTCATAGATGTGACGTCTCGTGTTACTGTGGTTTTCGTTAACCCGTATAGGCCTGAGTGAAAGCAAAAATCCTGAAACCCTCACCGTTCGACGAATTCTTAACGGATTCAAATGATTTTTTGTCAGTTCACTGGCCCATATATCTAGGTTCTAGAAGAGGCCAGAGGAACTTGGAAATATTCGTGTGGCCGGAGTTATTCCGGTGGGTCACTGGGTCAAGTCGGGTAAAATAGGGTTTTTTTTGGGACATGCCAAGTTACCTTTATTTATTTGCAATGACAATCATTTTAATTTGCAAGAATCATTAAGATCTGATATTCAACATTATAAATAGTTTTGCACCGTTTGAAATACAGTCGCCTCTTCACATCTCGATATCGAAGGGACCATCGAGATAGGGAGAGATCGAGACAAAGAACAATTTTTTTATGAATACTTGTGAATGTGAATCATGAATGTCACATCAGCTATTCCAGCAATGCGATAAAATAATTACTGAGCGGTTCCACAGAAAATGACGACTTTTTTTCCCAAATTTCATTTTTATATTTTTTGATTTGGATGAAATTTTGCACATGCTTTCTTTATGCCCAAAAATGCCTTTTTGCATCATCGGTTCGCCATTTTCTAGCCTTACTTTTGAGAAGAACCCAAGAAAAAAATCCTTAATAATTTTCAAAAAAATATAACTTAGAAACGGTTTGTCCGATCAGTTTGGTGTCTTCCGCAAAGTTTTAGGTTATTGTTGGGACTATCTGAAAAAAATATACACTGTAAAAAAATAATGTTTTAATTTTTTAAATTTCGAAAATAAAGCTTAAAAATCAATGTTTTATCATGGACAAAAAAGTAATGATTTTTTGAAAAAAGGTGAATTTTTGAAAATGGTCATAATAAACTTTTTAAATATTTTTTAACTCGATTTTTTGAAAGTACGCAAAATTTACAACAAAAAAGGTATACGGGGAAATCAGGCTTACTTTTACTGTACAGGGATTTATTTTTTAAGATACAGCAATTTTAATACAAAATTATGATATAATTTTCAATTTTCGGTCATTTTCGAATGTTTTTCGAGGCTCATAAGCCTAGAAATTTGTTCATTGTCTGAAAGAGCAGATAATTTTTGACTAAAATGTTTGAAAAAATATTGATTTGGTAATTTTTTATGGCATGAGGCGAAATAAAAAATGTGCCCTTTAAAAATGGTTTATTTAGTTTTTTAACGAAACACAACTTCAACATTAAACATTGTGAAATTTTGATATGCAATTATCAAGAAAATATGGAACAAAATGTTAAAAGTTAAAAAAATAACAAAATAACGAATATAAAGCAATCAATACGCGAAATGCATTTATATCGATTTAAGATAATGAAATATTTCCATTCGAAAACAAAAGCTTTATGAGTAGAGGATCAACGTGCCCAGTTGTCTCACACAAATATACCTGATGTTTTCTTAAAGTACAGCACGTTGGTATATTTTTGTGGTCGGACAAAAACGTACCTAATAGTTGATTCAAGTACTTATGTTGGTATAAAAAAGAGCTGATGCAGCAAAGACACAAGCAAGTGATAAACAAGAAAGTGATAATCAAGTGAAAAGTAAAAGATAGCTTAGAACAATGAAGTATAAAATGAACACCATCAACAAAGGTAGTGTAAATGTGTTTTCAAAAAAGTGTTCAAAAGTTACCGAAATCTCACGGAAAGTAATATTTCCAAATTAGTTGAACTAGGATTTGCAGATAAAAATCAGCATAATGAACAATTTAAAATTTGCGATTCGTGTCGTTTACAATTGGCCAAAAGAACAGCATTATCAAGCAGTGATGACTTATCAAGTAGTGAAGAGGAAGATGTTTGCATGGAGGAGGAAACAATAGAAGCATCAGCATCAGTACAGTCAACGGATTCCAATATGAATATTCCTAGTCAGGAGTCATTGGAAGCAACGTCAGCAACTTCAATAGAATCAACGAACTTCAACTTGAATGTTTCTAGTAAGGAGAAATTAGAAGCAACGTCAGCAACATCGATTATTTTTGTTTCATTTAAGCTTTGTAGTAATTTCCGAAGATTTGCGGCATGATTCTATCTCAAAAATGATTAATTTTATACGCCAAGAAAAGCACTTAAATTTGAACAAAATTTATTCCATGTCCGATGGAGCTGCCTAAAACTTTGCGGAAGACACCAATCCGATCAGACAAATAATTTCTGAGTTTCAATTTTTTGAAAATTGTTAAGGCTTTTTATCTTAGGCCCTTCTCAAAAGTAACGCTAGGGTAAAAATGGCGAACCGATGATGCAAATAGGCATTTTTGGGTATAAAGAAAGCATATGCCAAATTTCAGCCAAATCAAAAAATACTAAAGTAAACCGACATTCGAATTCAAATGGAACCGCTCTACTACGATAATTTCTTCAAGGAATCCGTCTGACATTTTTGCAAGATATTATCCAAATATTTGTTGATGTTTTAAAGTAACAATTCACCTAGGAATTTCTTTAGGAATTTCAGGAGGATCCTTGGTCTTATTCCTGAACGTATTCTTGGAAGGTCCTGATTGAAATCATAAATAAATCCTAACGACTATTTTATAGGAGATCCTCCAAAAACTCCTCAAAAGTTTTTCCTAGGAGTTAAGTCAGAGATCCTTGTAAGCGTTCAGCAAGGGTTACTTTAGAACTTACCCAAGCTTCATTAGAGGTTACTTTAGGATTTTCTCTAGGAATGCCTCCCGAAATAATTTCTGAAATTTCCCTAGAAACGTGTCTGGAAGAAAGTATGAAAAAATATTCAGCGGGTTCTTTGGAAAATATCTCAACACATATCTTAAGGAATCTCCGGAAGAATATTTGGACTAACTCATGAAGGTATTCTTGGAAGTTCCTGATTGAGATCTTAAAGAAATCCTGAACGGCAATTTTGTAGGAAATCCTAAGAAATCCATAAAGACATATCTAGAAAAATTACTGAAATGCTAGTCATTATTTCACGTGGAATACAAAAAAGTCTTGGAACTACTCTTTTAGAAATGTCTTGTCAAATTATATGATGAATCAATCTATCATTTCCTGGTTCAGGCTAGGGTTCTTTTTATTTCCTTTTTTCCTGATTGGTTTTTATTTGATCTCTTTTTGGTCCCTATTTAGTCTGTTTTCTTCTTATTCTTCTTCTTGCCTGCTTCTCAGCTTAGTGTTAAATGACCACTTACATAGTTATTAACTGAGAGCTTCCTTTGCCAAAGTTGCAATTTTCGGATTCATATATCGAGTGGCAGGTACGATGATGCAATATGTCCAAGGAAGTCAAGAAATTTTCCGTTACGAAAAGATCCTGGAACGACCAGAAATCGAACCCAGACATCTTAAAAGACATCAACACGTTAATGCTTCCAGTAGACGATTTGCCCTTTCAAGGAAGCACCACACTAGACAACGGACTAGCATGCTGACGAAAAGTTTTCCGGACTGAAATGGAAATCGAACCCACATTCCTTGGCCCGATGTGGCTAAATGCTTGGTAACACTAACCGCACGGCCACGAAGCCCACGCCTATCTTCAGCATGGCTTTGCATTGTAGCCGCGGACGCTAACCACTCAGCTAAGGAAGACCCCTGACTCAGTCGCTACCAGCTCTGAGTGGAAGTTGACGCGAATTTTCTATGAAACTAATAACGTTCGACCTCTTACTGTAAAACGCCATTATTTTTGCAATATCCTAAATCTCAACCCATATCAACTCATTAGAATCCCTCAAATTATCTTTATCTACGCCGCACAGATCATCGAGCGCCGCCGCCTTTCCTGTAATGGTAATTGAAACACACAAAACTTTCCTCGCATCGAGTTACATCGCTGCCCGCCTCCGCAGCAAATCGAAACGCTTATAAACTTTCACTAGCAGTCGCCATAACTTCATCTGCCAAAAGGAACCCACACCGCACGCCGGCTTACACTTGGTGAGATCTTCATTACAGCTCATTGCAAAAGGCATAGTGTTGCGCATGACTGAATTGGCTGTAACTTAAAAAGCCGCCACCGTCTTATCCACCCCGCCAGTAGTTGGAGCCCCAACCTTCACGACGAGGTTGTGCGGCACGAACCTTTATTAAATTAGTTTCCGATTGGATCAATTTTGTCGGTGCCCCTGTTTACAAGCTCGACATGGGAACTCACAGCTCTGCCGGATTGCCGGGCTGCTGAAGTGTTTCAAACAAAACGTGGGATCAGTTTGCACTAATTTGTGGAAAAGAAGGAAGCGCGAAGCTTTGTGAAGACAAACGGCGTTTGGGGAATAATTTTCTCTGCTAGATGAACCTATTTTCCGATAGTCAACTCTCTGTAACAACGACATTGAAAAAACCGGAACGGAACATCGTTTTATGAAGAGTTGACTATTGGAAATTAGTGCAAATTATCCTAACTGTCAAAATTAGGAAAAGAAAAATAAGAAGGATTCTACCTCATTACCTTAAATGCCATTATCCCGAATGCCACTACCTCGAGTTCAATATCCCAGAATGACCCCAAATGGCATTACACCGAATTCCAATATCATGGGGAAATGTCATCGGGGAAATAGCATTCGGGATTATGGCATTCGGGGTAATAAGGTAGAATCACAAAAATGACTCGGCCTCAGTGGCGTAGCTAGGGTTTTTGGGGCCCGGTGCGGTGTTCCATTTAGGGGCCCTCAATAAAGTAATGTGAACGCCGTTCAAATGCGTACGCTAATGTGAAATCAACTGTTGAAAAAAAAACGATGACCAAATAGCTTTTATAGAGTTATGACTAAAATGATGGAACTTATGTTGATATGTTGATAATGTTGCTGTAGTCGTTAAATGACACAAATGTCAGCTAATGAGCCTACAGTTCTTCTTTTTTAATTCTTGTTCAAAAATACATTAGTTTACTTAAAATTATCGAGAGGACTTCCAGTGAATTGCCATGTAAGTTGATATATTAGTTGGCGGAGTAGCTCTGGGAAGCAATGATTCATATTAGCGTTGGGCAAATTTGAGCAAAACATCGATGTTACTGAATCGATTCAAATTCGATATGACGAATCGATTCACCGATTTAATCGAATCCTTTGAATCGATGTTTTTTAATCGATTCGATTTTCAAGTTTGTTTGTAAACACACACAATAATACAAGATGCTAATGGATTCGAGTTTTGATTCTAATTATTGAATCGTCTCTCGGAAATGAAAAATAACACATCAAACACGTCAAGGTTAATTCAAAGTAAGGTTGATGGTTCAACAATTTATTAGAACATTCTAAAAATTTTCACCACATTGAATCGAAACAAAAAATCGATTCACTCGTAACTTCCGACAAGATTCCCGTTTACAATATCTTTATAATTTCAAATAGTGTTTTCTCAAAGGATTTTCTAGAATTTTTTTTTTAAATTATCGTTCAGATTTTAACCAGTGAATTCCTTTAGGAATTACTCCAGAGATTGTCCCTAAGATTACTTCGGGAATTAAAGAATATAGAGTTCTTAGAGATTTTTTTAATTGCGACAGTGATCTTCTAGGAATTCCACTAGTCAATCCTCATGATATTCATGCATAAAAACTTCTGAGATATCCCTCAAAAATAATTCCAGGGATCCCACCAGATTTTTTTTTCAAAGCGATTTCAGAGATTGCTCCAAGAGTTTCTAGAAACATTTGATTAGTATTGACTTAACGGATTCCCGTTCCAAGGATTTCTTGAGAAATTTCATAAGAAAATTGTAATTTAATTCCTCCAGGATTTTATCCAGAATATGTCCAAGAACTGTTTCCAAAGAAGGATTCTAGGGATTTTAAATTCAAGGATTTTGAATTTCTCCAATGGTTTCTTTTTCATTTCAAATATATCTATGAATTCTTCTATGCCTTTGATCAAGAATTTCACCAAGTGACTTCTCCAGGATATAAAGAAGATTCAACTATAAATTCTTCAAACCATTCTGCCTACGATACTTTAATTTTTCCGGAGTATAGAAATTCATAAATTATTCCAGCAGTTTATCATGAATTCTTCCAGCGACTCTTTCGAAGAACTATCCAGTAATGATTCTTGAAATGTCCTAGCAATTATTTTAAAAACTCGTACAGGTATTCGTCCAAAAACCTAAAAAAACAATCTTCTCGAAATATCGTCAGTAAATTAATTACGAAATCCTTCCATTTGATTCCATCAGGAATGTCTTAAGAAAGTTCTTTAGGATTTTTTTCAGTAGGTTCTCCAAGTAATCTTTAAAGTTTTCGTCTATAGAAAATCCTACTGATATTTTGTATTACACAATATATTCGGGAATTATTCCAAAAACTTATCAAGATCTCCATATCCCGTAGGGAATTCTCCTGGAATAATGCCGATACTCTCTTTTCCATGGAAAATCTCTCAACGTTAGTTCTTCTTTGAATGGAGTTTTCTAGTGATTCCTTCATCAATTTACTGATACGTTTTTTAAAGAATTCTTGGGGAATTTATTCTAAAATTCTGTCAAGAAATAACAAAAGGATGTATTTCAAGAGTTCCTCATAACAAAACTCTTCAAGTCCCATAATTGCCTAGAGTCGGTGTTTCTCAGTCCCCCATAGTCGCACTAGTGGCTTTTATGGCCATTTTGATATAAATCTTTTCAAAACATTTTTTGACATGAAGGTCAGGAGCTATTTATCTAAGTACCATTGATACACAGATTGAATTTGTTCAAAAAATGATCTAAATAATTAGTTTTGCTTAAAATTTGAGCTCCCTTGCGCCTATAGTAAACCTATTGTCCCTAAAGTAGCACTACTGAGAGAAACTATTTTTTTGTTTTACGAAATAATTGATGAATTAAGAACTTTTTTTAAATCAAACGATAGCTTTTGATTCACTTTTTGTAGGAAAAATATAGAAGTTTTGTAAAAATACTGTTTTGATAAGTATTTTGCCAACGACGTCATCCTAGTGCTACTATAGGAACAGAAATTAGAAATAGTGCTACTATAGGCACATGTATTCCTATAGTGGCACACGCGATAATAAATACAAACATTTGAGTTTTCGTTATTTTTTTTTGCCATAAAACCAAGATAAAAAGCTTTCAGATGATGTAAAAATAATGACTCTAGCGTTATTTTTCGATTTTATACGAATTTTTGTTCTTAACTATGCGGTTATTGGTACATCGACCCTACTAGAACTGTTAATGGACGGCTCAACATTAACTTTTTAAGGGTTTCTGAAAGATCTCGTTTATGAATTTCTTGCAGAGTTTTTCTGAGTGTTCAAGGATTCCTCCAAAGATATTTCTGGAATACATTTCTACAAAGATTGCAGCAATAGAGACGTAACAATAAAAAAAATAAATTCAAAGGAAAATAAAAAAAATAAACACGCAAAAATATGTAAAAAAGACTGAAAATGCTTGCTAGGTCAATAACATCAATTCATGATCCATTTTCCAATAAAAGTATACATGTTGAACGAAATTTAGATTAAAAAAAACTTGCTTCGATATAACGTAACCTCGATGTAACGTAACGAATATAAAAATCGAGTTATGTTATATCGAAGTATTGCTGTAAAAAGTCCTGTATGGCAAACTGGAAAAACTGGCATAGGAATTCTCTTAGGAATTCTTTGAAAAATCCTTAAATGCAAATGAACAGTATAGTATTTTTTAAAGAGCTCCTTTATGAAGCTAGGGAAGATCTCCTATACCGTTCTGATTCATATTACGGACACTTAAGGCCTCAGTGAAGTATAACTCATCAGAAAGCATATAAAATAAATCATTATGTTTAATTCTTCTGCGTTATCGAGCCTTCAAAACACTTAACTTTCGAATGTTGGGTGAAGATCTTGATTCCGCAACAGGAATGATTTTAAATAAATGGAAATGTGTGGCCTTTTCATTATTCTTATTCCGGACGCCTCTTCGCTTTTGCCTCGTATTCCGGACACTTTGATTCGAATTCCGGACAGCTCATGGAAATCGTAGTTAGAAAGGTCAAATCATCAATTTAAATCAACAAACCATTAAATAGATGTCTGAGGCAATTGGGTATTGTAAATTTGTATAGAATCTATGGAAAAAAATCACTATAAGAATTTATGAAGTTTTTTCTCGAGGAATCTGAAAAGAAATAGGTACCTAAAGAACCAGTGAAAAAAATTTCTTCAAAAAAGGCTCTATTTTTAAGATCTTTCAAAAATAGAGCCTCTAAAAATAAAGCCTTGCATTAAAATAGAGGCTAAGCCTCTAAAAAGAGATCTTCTACCAGCCTTGAATATGTACAAACCATGTCCCGAAGATGGTTACTGATTTCTATTCTAAATTATAATTGAAATGAAATACGGTGAGGTCTGTAACATACCTCCAAATCAGTTTCAGATACTGTTATGGGCCCCGCACATTTAGGTAGACCCGTACGAATTTCAAAATTAAACCGAGTTATCGAGAATGAATTTTGAGGTATTAAAGCTTTTCTAACCACTAATACCATTGATTATGGGTCCCTACACATTGCCGATCAAGGTCACCGTCAAACTGAGTTTTCATCTACTTGTAACCTGTTAGTTTTCTTGAAATCAAATTCTTTATAGTAAATGAAACACTTACCACGATTTGGGGGCCCCTATGAACTCGGGGCCCGGTGCGGACCGCACCCACCGCACCCCCCTAGCTACGCTACTGCTCGGCCTTAAGACCCTTCAAAACTATCAACCATATTCGGCCCAATGACTCTTTCAGTCTAACATTATTGTCGGCCTAATGGCTTTCGGTCTAACGAGATTCGACCTAACAGGATAGAACCGCGCAAAAATTGCATCCAGATTGGTTTATTTGTATGAATTGACGTAAGTAGTCGAGTTATGTCGTGTCAACATTTTTATTACAATCAATTGATTATATGTAATATGTACAGTCTCATTTTTCATCCAAACGAGCTTAAATTTTGAGAGAATCTGAAATAGAATCGAGTGGAGCAAAACCGATTTTTTGATCCAGCTTATTGTATAGGTCAAAGATTTTACAGCACATCAATGATGTAGTAAATATAGTTTAGAATCACTTCCAAATTGATGTAACAAAATAGACGAAATAACATTACATTTATTTAGATATCATTTTTACGAGTTCCTGAGTTAGTCAGAAACAAGGTTTGCCCAAGACCTAGATGATTGAGGCATTACAAACTTGGCAACATTTCTCAGGTAAAGATTACTCTTTTCGTTTCACAGTTTCATATTATTTTTCACAATATAGCAGCGCGAACCAAGGCGGGTTCTGCTCCTGGCTACGGAGTACAATGAACCAGCTTTGGCGCGAACCTACTTGCTATCACACAATGTTTAGCAACAATGTCTGAAACAGCTTCAAATGTTCCATATTTTTAAGACACCGGACAGCTAATTTCATGCTCTGGTTAGGTGGATAAGGTCCAACCTGCGCTATCCATGCCAATTTTAATAATCTGCACACACAATAGTTGCCAAAAAATGATGGATCGTCCATCCTCCTAGTGTATCTAGAGGTTTATAGATTGAGGAGCCAATGAACCGTCGAGTTTCTTTCGTTCCGTTTATTTTTACGTGCCTTAGCTCAAGCTCTTGACATTGGTACTTTGCATGGCATAGATGCGATCTACCCACCTTCCTGGCAGCATATGGTTGAAGTAGGATCATCGTTGTCGTGTTCGAGACCTCTTGGCAAATAGCTGGAAAATGAGTTTTGCCACCTTCTAGTCATCTTTCGACCCATTTAGTTGCAGCAAGCAAACGCGTAGAAGTAAGATTTCAAGAGCTTCGTCTTGGTCTTGACCAAGTCACACGCGCACAATATGAGAGGCTGGACTCGTTCATTTTTTTGCGCACTCGACCGTATAACGAGACTTGGTCTGGTCAAGAGGTAAAAGTGATGTAGCCTTTTGAAGGTACAGTAAAGAGAAAAAAACCCACCGCAAACCGGGTCATTCGAGTGAGCGTCGTTTCACCTGATTAGCAAATCTTCAAATTCCTTTGATATATTCGACTAAGCTGTTCAATTTTAATGAGTTATGTGTGCGGTTGTTTTTTATGCCTTTCTTTGTTTAAAATTGCAGACGAGCGCGAGCGTTTTACGATAGTTGGGCCCGAAAAATGTACCGAAAATAAGAGAAAATCGCTCGAGTGATGATGACCGCTGGTGATGACGCTCAAGCGTAGCCAACTGCCAAAATGATGACCATTGTTTCGAAAATTCCTCAAGGAAAGTGTGTGTTGCATTTTTTATAATAATTTGCAGGGTTGGTAGCAGGTCTCACTTTTGAAAACTGATCGTCATTTTTTTAAGTTTGTTATAGTGGGAGGTCTTCAAAGTCTCTTTTTTCATTAAAATGGCCCCTAAAGTCACTCTCCCTTTTCCGCTTGAGATGAATCGTGATTCAAAATTCTATAGCCTCAGAAACGTTATTTTAGGCATTCTTCGCGAATTCCTTCTTCATTTCCTCGACGAATGGCTTCAGGAGTTTTTCTACGAGGATTTACTGCAGAGATTTCTTCTCGAATACTTTCAGGGACTAATCCGTGGATCCCTTCGAAAATTATCCCCGCTCAAACACTTCTTCATCGACTTTCAAAAAGTTGATCGCAATCCCTGCAAATCCTTGAATGCTCTAACACTAGTATTTCTACAGAAATTACCCTGAAAATTCTCCCAGGAACCATTTCAGGATTTCCTCTAGAGACTTTTCGTCTCAATCTTCCTCCGATTTTTTCAGTTATTGCTGGACCTACAGTTATTATTAATGATTATTTTTCAATTGAATTTCATCTGGATTTCCTTAAACGTTATAGTTGACCCAGGGCTTATGGGATTTCATCGCTATGGGGGTGTTGTTGAATATATCGTATGCCAAAAGAGATAGCACAGTACTGACTTCGGCGAAGTTTCAGTGCTAAGTACGATCTACCTTTAGGAGTTGAGAATCATCCTTTGAGTTTAGAACTTGGTTGGTAGGGGAGCTTTTTCTTATTTACACTAGAGTAAGGTGGGGCAAAAGTTCGACCTTAGTGGTATAATCAAAGTTTCCAGGAAAACAATAGCAGTTGAAACAAAACAAATACCATACATTGAATCTTCAACGTATTGGCTATAATTTTGCTGAACAAACTTGTGTCAAAATATTTACTCATTATAGTTATAACAGTTTCAAAATTAATTGTCTTATTCGAACTTTTACCCCACCGGTGGGGCAAGAATTCGGTGGGGCAAAAGTTCGCTGGCTAAAACACAAAATATCGATCCTTTTATGATAGGCATACTTTACACCAGCCGTAAACTTAAGTTTGACGAAAAATACACACTCAATTTTCATCAAAATATTGCCCAAAACCGGGTTAATTGTAATGTACTCAAAAATAGCAGTTTTTCACAAAACTATGTGGAAATGAAAAATTTTGGTGAAAATTTTCACACGATTAGACAAATTTAACTGAATTTGAAGATAATATGTGGATTTTAGGCAATTTGCAAATTTTTCCGTGATTCAAACTTTTGCCCCACTATGGGTCAAAAATTGTTTTCAAGCATCTATGCAAAAACTAATACACCTCAAACCAATCTTAAGATAGGCCTAGAAATGCCCTTACATATTGAAAAAGATTTTATCTTCAATTTGATTCGTGCAACGAAAGTTTGACCAAAAATTACAATATTCACGTCAAAAAACAACAAATAGCCATTACTTTTCCAAATCTCAATCGATTTTTATGATATTTGGATTGAAAGTCTCTTACTTGAATAGCATTCGAACCACCCCACCATGACATTTATAAGATTTGTTTTGAATTGAGCTTAAAATCTTAAAAAGAAACTCTTACCCCACTCGAACTTTTGCCCCACTTTACTCTATATGAACCATGAAGGATAAGAATGCAAAATTTGGAACATATGATATCTCTGGATCCTGATGTTTTGGAAGGTTGGTGTCTTCGGAAGTGTTGTTCAGTAGCTCAAGGGCTAACATGCGGTGGTAATTCTGATACGGAATTAAGCCACCAGGCGGCGCTAGTGGGCATGGAATTTTCATTTTGCGCATAGCTCAGTTGCCTGACCACTTAGAAAGATGGCGTCTTCGGCAAAGTTGCTCAGTATCACAAAGGCTAACATTATTTGAGCCGAAAGATTCAAAATTTTGCCACTAGGCAGCGGTAGTGAGCAAAGACTTCTTCTTCTTTCTGGCATAACGTCCCCACTGGGACAGAGCCTGCTTCTCACCATAGTGTTCTTATGAGCACTTCCACAGTTATTAACTGAGAGCTTACTGTGCCAATGACCATTTTTGCATGCGTATATCGTGTGGCAGGTACGAAGATACTCTATGCCCTGGGAAGTCGAGAAAATTTCCAACCCGAAAAGATCCTCGACCGGTGGGATTCGAACCCACGACCCTCAGCTTGGTCTTGCTGAATAGCTGCGCGTTTACCGCTACGGCTATCTGGGCCCCTGGGTCTCATATAACGCTCTAGTGTGTCTTATAGGAGTCTGCGTAATAGGAGTACGTTATAGGAATACGTTTGATAGGAGACCCGGTTGTAGATTTGTAGTAAAAACACCTTCCAAAGAACTCACGAGCAATATCCCTTGTGATTCTTCCACAAACTTTTCAAATACTCTACCTTGTACTTTTAAGAGATTCCTCTGAAAATTCCCACGGGGATTTCTTCATTAATTATTTCCGTACTTTTAAGTGTTTTCTCCAAGAATTCCATCGCTAGTTTTTACTGAGTTCGTCCTGGGCTTCCCCGGGATTTGTAGTTAATATTCAACAGATTTTTCCTGAATTTTGGCTTTCTAATCTTACCAGAACATTTCTCGAATTATCTCTATCAAATTGTCTAATTCTTTTAAACATCTCTCCTGCCAGATCCTCAACATAGTCATTACATATAAATTTCAATTGTTAGTTTGAAATATAATCCAGTTGTTCATTATTGATTTGTTTATGAATTTTTGGACTAAGCATTTTTTACAAGAAAAAGTACAACAAAATTATTTTCAAGTTCACCCACTAAGGATTCTTTCAACAAATTCTTCAGAGAATTACCTTACAGTTTTTCCAGCTTTGCCTTTGAGGTTATTGCTATGTTTTTCTTTAGATTCTTTCAACAAATCTTTCGGAAAATCTCTCTGAATCTTCGGAAATTGTTCCAGGATTGCTTGAAAACTGGATTTAATTGCGAAAATGTTCTTAGCGATTTCTCAACGAAGTTCTCCGTAAATCTATCTGCATCTGCATTTTAAGATTTCTCTAGAAATCAAATTAATGTTCCATATTTCTTCAAAACTTTCTCGAAAATAATATTTAAAATTCAAAATGCCTACCTTTAACCCTCAAAGCCCCGGGACAGACCTTTTATTTTCAATCGACTGGTTCTCAGAAACAAATAAGTTCAACGAAATGCGGTTTTCATTATGATCGATGGGATGAGTTAAACTTCCTGCGAGGGGGGTTTCAAACCGGAAGTTCAGGTCTGGACATGTTTCTCAACCGGAAATAAGTGTTCCCTAGTCACATATTTTACAACTTCAACAACGAAACCAATATTTAACGATCAGTTTTGGCCATTTTTAGACATTATGTAACGGACCAAGGCATGAATACACTATTTGGTTGATTTTTGAGCATGGGACGAAAACCGGAACTTGGTTCCGGAAGTACTTTACGAATAGGAGCCGAGACCAACGAATACATGTAAATTTAACCAGATGCAACATATGCGGCTACTTGAACGTCAAGAA
The DNA here is from genome assembly GCF_002204515.2 of Aedes aegypti. Classification (NCBI taxonomy): domain Eukaryota; kingdom Metazoa; phylum Arthropoda; class Insecta; order Diptera; family Culicidae; genus Aedes; species Aedes aegypti. Next base: position 459,534,106 of record NC_035108.1, read on the forward strand.
ATCATTTCAGAAAGCCAATGCAAGACATCAACTCTCAATATCGTCAATTTTACCATGTGTCCAAGGCTGGGTTGTAGGGTCACTTCCAGTGAACCAGGAGGCAAATATGGATGAAGCTCAAAACTAAGCATGCGACTGCTCAAACTTCATGAAATAGCATCAGCGTTGCTGTAAGAACAGTCTTCTTCCCTATATGGACACTTCGACCAGATTGTCAAATGTTGTCCGGATTCTGAGGTCACTTCCGGTGAATCTAGAGACAAACATAAATATCAGGTAAAACTAGACATGCGACCGCTCAGACTTCATGATATAACCCTAGCGTAGCTGTAAGAACATGCTTCCTGCCTGTATGGACTTGACTTCGGTCACATGATCAGACAATGACCGAATTACGATGTCAGTCCCGGTGAATCAGAAACAAACATATATAATTGGCAAAATTAGGCATGTGACCACTCATATTTCATGAAATAACTCTAAATCAATAAAACATGGGTTAAGAAAACTCTAAATGACCAAATATTTCTAGCGAAATTCGTTCAAATGTTCTTCCAAAAAAATCTTTCGCGCGAACAAACGTAAAAATTTCCGAGCAATTTGTTCTGGGATTTCTTTAGAGAATTTTGTTATTGTTTCCTAGGATCCATAAATTCCTCAAAAAAAAAAAGGAGGTTCATCCAAGTTAAATACCGGAGATAGTTTTTTATTTAAACGGTATTAGCGATTCTTATTGCGTTGCGTAGTAATGGGTAATTCGTAGATTGCATACTGAGAGCTTTCATGTTTTTGCTTTTTCAATCGTGTTCCGATTTCTTATGGAGAGCTATTTTGGAGTGAATAGCCATCCGACTAGAGTTCAGAGTTGAGAAGACACGCGTATGTTCTAAACAGTACTACAGTAAGGATCCGATTTTGTCAGTCGTTAGATGAATTTTAGGCTTGTACAATGGGGAACCTGACAAAATCGGGACATTTTACTTGTGTTCCTGTTTATCAACTTTTGGCGTGTAAATATTGGTTTATGAACCGCGTTACAAATAATATAGCCTTTAGGCGGTAGGGGTCATAATATAATCAAATTAAGAAGCAAGTAACTTTCTTGGAGGTACGACTGTTATGTTGATGCTTTCAGTACTACACCATAAAATACTATGGCAATCATTCTAGTAATTCCTCTGAGCCAAGGATCAAATTAAGTGCCGCTAGTAGATTTGGGGTTGCTGAATCTGATGCCGTTCTTAAAAATGTCCTAGCATGTCACAATTTTTAGCTACAGGTCACCAAAGTTGTATAAAACACTGGTTTTATTGATGTTTACATACATTTTATAATATAATTTATTAAACTGTTTTGTGACCTAATCCGCTAAGCATGATAGGACTTCAACTTCCATATAATATATAATTTTAATTGCACAATTAAATTCAGATTATATATTTTTTTTCAGTATGCTTGCAGTCTTCTTACATATTTTTTGTATATCTTTGAAGGAAAAATACAATACTTTTCTTAAGGTGAAGATGAATCGAAACCAAACCTCAAATTTTCAAGAGCACAAATCTGGAGAACCAAACATCCGTTTAGGCTGAAAACTTAATCGATTGATCACTAGCTGGTGGTGACCAATCGATTAAGTTTTTAGCTCAAACGGGTATTCGGTTCTCCAGATTTGTGCTCTTGAAAATTTGAGGTTTGGCTTCGATGCATCTTCACCTTAACCATAAAAAATACTTTTCTTCATCGAAAGTATTATGAACTTTGATGATAAGTAGTGTTATACACATGACATTTAAATTCTGAGACAAATTAGGCAAATAAATTGACACACGAGCTTGCAAACGTGCATGCAAGTTGGCTGAAATAATCATTTTTTGCATTTTCAACCAAATAGCCCACATCTCAAAGACTAGACATTAGACTGATGCAAATTTTGAAGTTTTTGCTCCCCTATGCTTAAACGATGTCAAATATGATGAAAATGATCCTTCCAAAATTTGAAGTCATACGGAAGAAATTTGGTTGTGCACACGATGTTTGAAGTTTATATGGAAATTACTATGGGAAAGGCAAACCTTTGGGTCCTCTAACTGCTCGTCATAATAATCTATGGAAAAGTGACACACTCATCTCATGTGAAAACTTCCCAGCTACAACTTTGCCGAAGACCACATTTCGATGGGACGTAAGGATAATTTGTTATTATTGATAACAAAGTCTACATCATGCCGAGATGATCATTCAATTACTTTCAGAGCAACACTGCTCTTTTGCTGTAGAACATAGTAGCCTGGATTACTTTGATCTATTCTTCCCGCCAGGAGCTCCATTGTTGCCTGCCGAGCTGTTGATGAAGCATGCAAAATGCGAACCCACTTTACAATTATGAATAGCAATTTATTCTGACGTCCAATCAAAATGTGGTCTTCGACAAAGTTGTAGCTGGGAAGATTTCACATAAGAAGAGTTTGTTCACTTTTTCATAAAATATTATGACGAAAAGATAGAGAGCTGAGCACAAAAGGTTGGCGTTATACATAGTAATCTTCATATAAACTTCAAATGGCGTGTGCACAGTCAAATTTATTCCGAATCACTTCAAACTTTGGGAGGATGCTATTTACCATAATTAAAATCGTTTAAGCATAGGGGAGCAAACATTTCAAAATTTGCATCACTCTACTAGACATGCTATGATGTTTTTGAAAACGGCAACGATTTTAGCAACCTTTAATTAAGTAAATAGCGATATTTTTATGCTTGAGACAAAAACGTGTTTCGCAGTGTTATCATCCAATAATCAAACCCCAGTAGAGGAGAATAACAAAATAAGAATATTGCAATATCCTTCGAAAAATATTTGGATGTGTTATTCAGGTTTTTATTTATGAAAACTCTTATCTTCTGTTTGGATTCTTTTAGTTTTCTTGGTTCATGCTTGGCTTCTATTAATGTTCTGTATGGTCTCTGATTGTTTTATTTTATTGTTCATTATATCACATAACTTATGATCTCACCCATAAAGTCATTGGTAACCGAGTGTGTAGCTGGTTGTTTTTAAGCCAATGAATGGTCTAAGATAAAAATTATCACCACTGGAAGATGAAGAAGGATATTCTTTTCATCGTAACATTGTTAAATAACGTGTAAATTCATTTGTTTGCTCAGTAACAACAAGGTACACACTTGGTTACCAATAACTTTTAGGAAGATATCATACACGAAGCGACTAATGTTCCTATTTTGAACACGCTCAGTCGCTACCAGCCCTGCTTTTGGGAAATGTATTCAAAACCCGCTTTCCAGTGACCAGATCGTCTGCCTTCAGGAATGCCTATAATCGACAGGTACCAATTTTCCACCGAGAATCCAATTTCCCAATTAACCATCCACCAAACGTCTCAATCGGTGCTCCAAATCGCAGCCAGCAGTAGTGGAGCCGACTTGATTCGGTACAGAGCTGGACAAGCAACGGAACTTTTCCTCTGGCTGAAAGTAAGAATAGATTGTCCGGTGATTGCTTACCGTCAATCATCTATCAAAGCGGAGAGGAATGAAGCAACTAATCGGGCACCGTTCGACGTATTGGCAAACTTCCGTTTCATTTTCTCTACGTCCAAGTTGTGTGATTGCGAGGCGTGTAGTCAAGGGGTTTGTTCTTGGCTATTCCCGCACTGCCCCGAGGGACGCTTTCTCACGGTTCGTTACGGCAGAAGATATATCCGCTCGGTTAGCAAAATTGGATATTTTTACCCGAACCGGGCATCTTAATTGGCAACCTGGTCGCGTGGCCAACCCAAAAGTTTCGCTCGGCTCGATACAGTACAATCTATTATCTATGCTCAATCAAATCGATAGGTTGTAATCAATCAGATTGAAAAAAATGCTTATTTTTTGCGATATAAATTCGATTTGAATCGGTAGAAAACGGATCATATGATTGACTGCGTTCTGCAATGTTTGAGTTCGAAGAAAACTGTAAGACAAAGTAATAGAGAAAGGTTTCAGGACAAACTACTAATGGAAAACTAGTTCAGGAACAGAAAATCAAAATGACAAGGTATCAAAAAAAAAACAAGAGGGACAAACGGTCGATTATGATTTGATTAGTGCTTCAAAAAAGGTTTTCAACTTTCTGTCTCTTCTTTTTGTCTTTTATTGGCGTTGCCCCTTTCGATCTTTTGTCATACATTCTGGGAATCTTGGCGAATTCAATATGTAATCAAATGGCTAAATTAGGTTTTCTCCTTTTGATTTTTGATTCCTCACCCATCAAAAATAATCCCTATCATAGGACAGCAATTTCTTGAAGAGTTTTTCCAAATGCACTACCAGCAATGATTACAAAAATTCCACTAAAAGAAGGCTTACACAATTCCAAATACCTATTGCGATTAAACTTCTGCAATTTCAACATTTATTCAGTTTTATATTTTGCTAATAATACTTCTTTGTAGTCTTTGCAAGCTTTTAAATGATTTTTTTTAAATGTTGTTTTATTTATGTTACTTCTGAAATTCTCTTTTTTGTCCTTATTTAAGATGTTTTCAGTCGAACGTTGGTTCACATCTCATGAATTCTGTTTAAAACAGGATTTGGAAAATTTAACGATCATTAACACACGAGCCATAATTTCAGCCCATTTATCCACCTGCATTCATACAACATGCATGACATTTAACGTTCGTCGAAGATTACGAACCATGAATGAAAACAAGAGATACACACATCACCCACTGTTTGGCCCCGATCACCGTGTGTCAACATTAGTAACATTCGCTGACCCACACTCATTCCGATCAAGAAACAGAGGCGAATATATTTTTTATTTTCTGTGCTATGTTTGCATTACAAGGGGTGTTCAATGGTCCATTAGATTATAATTAGCTTGTTGAAGGTTGCATGATCAATAAATATGAAAGTTAGTACCAATTTTATGCAAAACAGAAATCACCCGAACGACTGAATACTGTTGCAGTCTGTGAGAGTTGCTGCTCGCGAACGCTCCCGTACCACGTACCAAACGAGAGAGTGAATGTTTACATTCATAGGGCTCTCCGAATGCGATGCGCCACGAACTGTTGTGGTTCGCGAACTGTAACACTCTCCGAACATGGTTCGATCGGCTTATTCTGATCGAAATCCAAACACTGGTTTAAAATTGATCAGCGTTAAGCGGTTTTGTTATGCTTTTAAAAAGTTTATTATGTAACTTTTTTCTTCGTTTTCTTCTTGACATTACATTTTTATTGGAGCAGAGTCTGCTGCTCAGGTTATTGATCTAAGAGCACCTCCATAGTTATTAGCTTAGCTTAGACTGACTACACATATCAATGGTTGCTATTTCGTGATTGACCGAAGTCAGTGAAAATGCACAAAGAATCAACTAGAAGTTCGGCTGGGATTGGCCATAATCTTCTTCAGTGTGCATAATTCAGTGCCTCTATTTATACATGGTCAATAACGGTGCCGGCCACGTCCTTGCAGTCAGGTGGGATTGGAGGAAGGAATGTTAGTGTGTAACCTTTGCTATTTGGAGACCGTGTTTGCCTCTGCATCTCCACAAAGGTTACTGGGAGGGATGTTTGTTAATGGGAAGGATCGTTGGGTCACAGGATTCACTTTGATAAGCGATTAGACCATGATAAATAATGATTTGTGAGATATATACATGCTTATTTGTAAATATAATATTTTCATTTGATATGAACAATTTCTATGCAGTGGAAAATTATGCCGACACTTGAGGTGGCGAACCATTCAAAGTTTGTTGAACAAATACCTAAATGAAACATTCCTACAGCTGTCAGGATGAAAGCATGTGTTATTATACTTTACTTATTTGAAAAGAAACAAAAAACTCGATTGATTGGAACATCATAGAACACTCTTATTCTTATGCCGACACTTACAGTGGCGAACCATCCAAAGTTTGTTGAATAAAGTGAACCTTTCGCAAGTCTACACTTGTAGTGTCGAACCATTCAAAGTTTTTATTTTAATTACAAAAATAAAGGTGTTCTGAAAAAAAAAATGAAACATAAATAATTCATGAATCAGAGTTTGTGTCGACACTCACAGTGACAAACAATTCATAGTTTGTTGAAAATTCATATTTACGTCTTACAATTGTAACGATTAAATGTGCAGTCATACATATTTTATAGATTAGAAATAGTAGCATGAAACGAGCTCACCAATTGATCCTTTATCCTTCACTGTGCAGCCACAATCCACTCTCAGCCTCACTCGTTTGCTTGGCTATATAAAAGCACTCAGAAAAAAATAGGCGCGCGACCCGAAAAGGAAAAAAAAACTTGGCACTGCCCAGCAGCAAGCGTCAAGGTCAAAGGATCAAAAAGAACTAACCGATCACGCCACTTTTTCACTTACTAGAACGATGCGCGACATGTTTGATCCTGCCTTCGTCGCTCGCCCCCGTAGGAGCAAGCGTCAAGGTCGAAAGATCAAACAGAACAAACCGATCGGGGCACTTTTCACTTACGTGCTTATTCTGCGCGGCGTGTGAGTAGAGACGAGTCGCTCTCACCGCGAGTGACGTGAGACGACTAATGTTAATCAAATGGGAGCGAGTCGACAATTGTCACCTCATTCGACTCGTGTCACCTCACACGCCGTGCAGAATAGGCACGTTACTCTAACCGAACTAACCGATCACGCCACTTTTCCACTTACTAGACCGACGCGCGCAATGTTTGATCCTGCCTCCGTCGCTCGCCCCCGTAGGAGCAAGCGTCAAGGTCGAAAGATCAAACAGAACTCCATACACTTTATTTTGTAAAACACTGTTGATAAAATCTCACTTTTCGTTCGCAACGGCAGCGTGGTGGTTCTGACAGTGGCAAACTGCGCGACGACTAGAAGGTTAATACAAAAAACTTTTCATACTCACCAAAAATAAAAAAAAAACACTTATTACTTGACATGTTTTAAATTTGTAAAGACAGTGATACCTCCATGAGTCGATGTTACATGACTCGATGACTCATGGAACCATGGACCAATGCACTAGTTCACTTTTTGACGTTTTAGCGGTGCCGTGTTATTTATGTGGCCATGGAAACCAGTGAATTCGGCACCGCTCAAACGTCAAATTAGTGAACTCGTGCATTGATCCATACTAAAAACAAATTTTCAGGGTTACTATGATGGTCCCTAGAAGTAGCTTTCCAAAGGATTGCTGTTCCATGACTCGATATTTCCATGAGTCGTTGGCCCTTCCAATATCGAATCATGGAGGTTTCACTGTACTAACATGTTATCGTTTTGCTAATAAACTACAATTACCATTAAAATAATCTAAAGAAATAAAGTGAATTCTAGGATTTAAAAAAAAATGCAGAATTCTTATGCGTATGGTTCCTGATATCTAAAAATCCATCAGAAACTCCTCAACAAATTTTCAAAGTGATACAAACATTTCCACCAAGATTCTTAATTTTAGAATTTTACTATAAGACATTTTTGGCAATGTTCTTAAAAAATACGGCCAATATTTTAGCGTTTTCTACAGTTCCTACTACAATAATAAAAAAATAGTCCCTCCAAAAAAGTTTGTTTGGAACTGTTCGCCATAGTACTATGTTACTTCGGAGTTCATGCAAAACGTTTTCTAAGATGTTAGATACAAATATCTCCAAAAACATCATAATTCCATATGGATATCCTTTACAATGCAAATGATTATCCATTTCAAAACACTAAGGAAAAGGAACAAGATTGTGTGTAGTAAATCACTCAAGCCTGTTCTGGGTGTCCCAGAAAGTATGGGCACGACTTTACCATACAGCCATTTCGAAACTAATGCAGATAAAAATCTGATTTTCACATATTTTATTCTTTTACTTATCAGTAGATCTTGAATTTTTAACGATTTTTTTCGCTACCTGTTTGTTGATGGTGATACATTTCTGGAAGCTCTTCTTATCAGTTTTGCACAAATCGCGTTATTGATGAGTGACTTTGTTGTACGAAATTTGTGCTGGGTCATAAAGTACTTACCATAATCCGGGGTAACATTGATCAGCGGGGTAAAATTGATCGCAATGACCCTCTTCGTAAAAAGCTCGAATCACCATTTATTGATGAAATATTTTCAATGCATGAATGGTCATTCTCTTTCTTCTATTAATGAGCTAATAAACAATAATATTTTTGCGAAAATTAAGTTGTGGTCATGCGTAAATTTGTGAACTTTTGGAAACAATGATTTTTATGATTATACATAACACCATCAAACAATCATGTCTCACATGAGTTCTAAAAACGATATGAGCAGGAGAAAAGCGGTCGCTACCAAAAATGACATCGCCGAAAACGATTCCGTTGTCAAAACTTTCATAAATATGTTCAAAATAGCATAATTCACAAATTACTATAGAGCGTGCAAAAATTCCTTAGGAAATTGCCTACCTTTAGGCGTATTCCGCAATCTAAGGTGTTTTTAATTTTAAAATAACTCAAAAAGTAAATGACTTGCAAGAGTTTGGCCTTCATATTCGGCTTCAGGAACCATGATTTTAGTAAGTAATGATCTTTTCAATATTACCGAACGATGTTTTCATGGGTGATCAATGTTACCCCATATCAGCTAAATAAAAAAATTACTTAAAACATTTTATTGAACATGCTTTAAACTTTCAGAAAACAAAATACAGTACATAGACACGAGCAATTGGTGCCAGTACTTTTTTTTTAATATAAAATTAACAACACATGCATTTGTAAATCAAATGTTTAAGAAACATTCAAAAAAATGATCAATGTTACCCCGGATTACGGTACAATAAAAATCTGAAAAATATATCTATGATTGCCAATACGATAAATGATCAGGCTATCACTTATTTCTTTGGAAATTATAAACTTAAGAATGTGAAATGTGAATGGAAACTAAAAATCCGATTTCAGCTATGGACGATTTTTGGAAGGAACATAAGCAAGTCCGTGTATATCGAATAAAACATGTTAAAACCTAAAATTTGTGTACTTTAACTCGCCACATCGAAGGATTTTGATAAAAACATTTGTTACTAGTTAAGTTCCAACAAAACACAAAAGTTTGGTCTGTGCTGGCTAGATTGATTTTCTAAAATTGAAAATTTCAATGTTAAAGTTTATTTATTGAAACAAAATTTTCACAGGCAGCATTTAAAATGCCCCAAGTTAAAATACAAAATATAAAAATATGTATTTGTTTAAAAAATATTGTGATAGCCCATGGACAATTTTTTGATTGATAAAAATGAACCTCTGTACTGCCGTGAATCGCAAGTCAGTCCCATCTGTAAAAAGTAGGCATTGAGAAAATGGGCTGTGAAGTTTCCAAACTCGTTTTCCATACAAATACTCCAAAAATTCCAGGATATTGAAACATGTTCTAATCTTGATGAAACTTTCAGAAATTGCTTTTCACTCTGATATCTTTCCGTGAAAAATATAAAGATGACCGAAACACGGTTTATTTTTGTGTTACACGGTATGGAAATCTGTAGTGGGACTGTTATGCGGTTACTTTTCTTTATGGGACAATCCGACTTGGTGGTTTTTCCTTATTTTACTGAACAAAATGTGGTGTCTCGTTAGTGCAGCTGAAAGATCATAGGAAGATATGATGAAAACTGATATCAACTCAATTTTGACCAAAATGCAGATGGGACTTACTTGCGATTCACGGCAATGTGTGTGCCATAAATTCTCGATTACTTTTTCAAATCGACGTAAGTAACTTTTATACGGTTTTGAGAAAATTAATAAGGAAAAATCACAATCTATCTTCTAAAACTGTTTTAAAATGAATTACCTTTTTAACATTTTTTTGCCGTGTACTTCGCTAAAATTTTTCATACACTCAGCTCACGTTCGTGTTTTGTTTTGATTCGTGGTTAAGTCACTTTGTCTTTTGACTTTTACTTTTGTTCTTTTGACTTTTACTATGCGCCGTGTGTTGGTGCTGCCTCGCTTTCTCTCACGTCCAACTTGAAAACAGAGCGCACAGTAAAAGTCAAACGTTTGATAGCATGCATAGGCTCATAGATAACATTTCATTCGGTTTAAGGTCTCTAAATAAACGTAAAATCAACAAGATTTCGTTGTTAAGTTGCTACAAGCACTCTTATATGAAATCATCTAGACTGACGCGACGAAAATCGCTGCGAAATCTCGTCGCAGTGGCTTAGACACGCTCGATTCGCATTTAAAGTTAGAGTGCAATCTTGACACATCTAAGGAGGCGTGAAGTTGTCCGTTCAAACGTGCGAAAAGTGTGTCCAGATAGCTCGATTGACGTACAGCTAAACCGATAGGCACATCTAGGGAAGTAGACAGATGTCACATTACTGGAGAGTCAATGCTGTCATCCCAGTTGCGATTCGTCACGATGCGACCCAATGACACATAATTTAAATGCAGCAAAATTTATCTCGTTTCTGACATTTTTTTACCAACAGCATGCTGTTACACATATGGGACGCGTTACTGTAGATTTCCTGAACAGTAGGCAATAAGTCTTGCCTGCTAATGTAAATGTAGTTAAAATCTTATAAATGATGCGACCACGTTTTGGTGTGCCTACTGGGATTGTAAAAACTGGAGTAAACTGGTTTGTTTATTGGGTATCGTTTGTTAATGAACTTGAAATGATCGATCAACTATTAACCAGTCACCCTCCACTAGGGGGGGCGTGAACCAATTAATTTAGAAGACAGCAATATTAATTGTATAGTGCTGTATAGTGCATGTACTCCTCAGGACATGATCCGGATTCGACTGCGTTGCTGCAAAGACCTAACGATGATTCACTTTCGTTTCGTGTCGTTTATTGATGTTCCTTTTTTTTCTCGATGTTTGCAATAAACTTCATTGCTGTCCTTCCTCTCAGGATGGGTGCGTCTGCAATAGAGGTGGTTATTAGAAACCCGTCGTCGTTCGATAGGCTGGTTGTTTTTTTTTTTTTTCATACAAGTGGGACTAAAATCATTCAGCCGGTAATTTCTCTCCCGGTCGTCACAGTGGCACGTTTTCATACAAAGGCCGGACAAATTTTTAACATCCTCATCAAGAAACTTCCAGTCAGACAGTAGCTCATCATTTTTAGTTGATATATTTATCAAATATTTTCAGTTGGTATATTTTCCGGATACATGGAAAAATGCCAAGGTCGTACCAATTTTGAAAATACACAAAAATCCTGCCGAAGATTCTAGCTATCGTCCATAGCTTTTTGAAAAGCCATTTTGAACAGAATGATGGGCCAAATCAACGAAAATTCAATTTTTGCCAATGAACAGTTTGAATTCCGCCATGGACATTCGACCACTCATAAACTTTTACGTGTAACAAATTTGATTCGTTCCAACAAATCTGAAGGCTATTCTACTAGTCTTGCTCTTCTAGACATAGAAAGAGCATTCGACAGTGTTTGGCATGATGGTTTGATCGTAAAATTAAAAAAACTTTAATTTTTCAATACCGTGATGAATCAATATCCGGACGGGATCAATATCCGGACACTCTAGTGAAATTCATTTATTTTAATATTAAATATCTGTATTAACGAAACAATATCATTCATACGGTGAATTTTAACAACCATCGTTGATTGTAACCTGAAATAACATCAAGTTAGCCTTGTAAAATACTGTTAAATACGAAAACAAAAGTCAGTTTCACTCAGACGCGTTCGTTTCGAAAATTTTCGGAAACCGGGAGAATTCGATGCACTATACTATCGCAATTTAGCGATTCATTAGGTATTTGTTACGTAATAATTGAATGTGATACATGTTTTGCTATGAATTTTTGAAGTTTTTTCCTCGTTACATTGAATAGTTTTGTGAAATTAATGAAGAATAACCTATTTCTCTGTTAAAACAAGACTGTCCGGATACTGATTCGTGTGGTTTTGAATCCGGACACAGTACTCAAGCATCAAATTTAACAAGTTTTAACAACAGAAACAGCATTATAATTACATGAAGGAATGTTTCAAAGTGATATAATTGTGATTCTGAAAATTGAAAACTACAAATTAGTGCAAATTATGGGTTATTAATGGGATCGTTACCCCGCACACATATTATCTTTTGAAGTCTTCAAAACAGTGTATAAAGCTGTTCCAGGAGTCTATAACAAATAAGCAGCAATACTTATCATAAATCCTTTAATTTGTGTCTCGTAACATCAAGGTAAGTTTCATTTTTTATGGTTTTATATGAAATACAGCTGTATTGATATGAATGTCCGGATTTCGATGCATCGATGTCCGGATTTTGATTCAAGTGTCCGGATTTGTGAGCGCGACATGGTGCAGAATTAATACACTTTTCACAATATTCTCATAAAATTCATTGTAAATTTTATGTAAATTATCAAGTTCCACCCTAACAGTTATCGTTTTATACTAATTCATGAACGAATACTGACTACCCAATTACATACAGGCATTTGAATATCTGTATCACCTTAGGCGTCCGGGTATTGATGCAGCACGGTACCGTGATGAATCAATACCCGGACGCTTAAGGCGATACACATGTTCAAACTCTTATGTAAGTATGTTTTGTTGGAATATTCTTGGAATATTATTGTTCAATACATTTTTACAAACCAAATCTTTATAAAAGTGATGAAATTTCCGGTATTAACCACGATTTTCACAAGAAAATTATAAAAATATTAATGCTTACCTTGTCTTTAAATCCGGACACCGGATACAAAAAGTGTTTTTAAATCCGGACACTGCTGGATCGAAATCCGGACATCCGTGTTAAAGCTTGGTATATTTAAATATCGCTTATGGGAATCATGTCAAACTCAATGAAATATCGCTCCTTGACAGAATCTTTGAAAATATTTCCCTTATAATGTTGCACGTAAGTAATAATAATATTTTGGTTACCTGAACTGGAGCGCATGCAGCTTGAACTGAACTACATGTGGTTTGAGTGTCAATCACTAAAGGTTTACACGGTTTATTTTACATTTGATTGTCTTCTGTTATCTTTCACTACTTTTCACACATATGTTTTACAATTCTTCCCCAATTTTTTTCTCAGAAGAATCACTTTTTCTTGTGAAAATCAGGCTTTTTAAATGATGTCCGGATTTCAAAACACTGACTCGTAATCCCGGACAGTCTCTTAACACACCGTAAAATACATATTTGCAGCATAATATTCAACAGTTGTGTTGCCGAACATTAAAAGAACCTTTATATAAACAATTATGTACAAAACACTGCATAAAAAAAGTCTCACACACTTTTTCTGGAACAAATCGTTGTTTGTGCTTTGCCTTACGCGTCAATAATTTTTTCAACTTGAATTAGCATGAACCGCGACGAAATGACATTCAACAGAAACTACTATTTTGTTTTTATTTTTATCAAATATTTGCCTGTGGTAACTAGATTTAAAATTATAGTACAATGATCTACAATGGTAAAAGTAAAGAGTTTGAATAAAATCCAAACACATTAGCATTCAAATCTAATAATTAATGAATATTACCAGAGTGTCCGGGTATTGGTACCGTCCGGATTTTGATTCATCACGGTATACATTGTTAGAATAATTCAAAGTTATCTGTCAAATCGTACACTTCAGGTTAATTACCGTGGTGAATCAAAATCCGGACGGTACCAATATCCGAACACTCTGAATATATTAGTTAATTAAAGTTACAATTAAGTGTCAATATGTTTGGTTTTTATTCCCTCCTTTCAATATTAATCAAACTAATCATTTTACATATAATTTTGATCTAGTAACCATCGTCAAATAATTAATAAAAATAAATACAAATAATGTATTCGAGTTCGACGTCTTTTCGTCGCGGCCCAACTCTAACTCACGTTTGACTATCGATGAACGCGCGAACATCGTTTGATTGGAGAAAAAGTTCGTGAAGTGTATTTTTAGAGCAAGTTTTATTCATAAGTGTTTGAGAAAATATATTTTAAAAGTTTGGAGAGTGCACTGTTATTGAATAATCTAGAAATAAACATTTATTGGTGTGTGAAAAGACTGTCCGGGATTACGAGCCAGTGTTTCAAGATCCGGACATCGTCTAATAGAGCCACCTTTAAATAGTGTAAGTGAATTTCAAGCAAGAAAAAATAAGAGAAAACTTGAAAAATAACTATAGGAAGCCTAGTGAGTAATCAAAATCCAATTGATTGTGAAATAAATAGTGTATAATTTTAATAATAACAGCTCGAGCCGCGTCGACTACAGTTCCAGCCATATGCACATCGGCTCAGGTAATCAAACCACTAATATTTCAGATGTGCTATTCTTTTTGACATTGTAACGCAAACGCGAACTTCAAGTTTATTGAGGATTTATATTTGATTGTGTACCGTGCTGCATCAATATCCGGACACTTAAGAGGCTCCAAATATTCCAGCTCTATTTTCACTACTTTATTGACTCAACTAATTGTAGTTGGGTTTTCATACAGTTAGTTTAGGGTCATATGTTCATGTAAATGACGAAAATGTTAGCAAAAAATGCAAAAAATAGGATGTAAATTGCGGAAATACTGAAGCATGTCCTGTTTTTAAGTCCGGACACATGAATCGATATGCCGGACACTAATGAATCAATATCCGGACAGGCTCAATGAAATAGGCCAAAACTATACGGAACACATTAAAATCAGCTTGTACACTATAGAAAATGATTTTTCGGAGAATGTAGTACATGCGATTGCCATATAATATACTATTAGAACACAACTTTTTATGTCATTTGACTTTTTACCTCAATTCCTTGCTTGCGGTTTGATTCAAAAACTGTAGTGTTAAGCTACTGAAATGAATATAGTTTTTATCGGTTTTTCCTTATCACTGTTTATATATATTTTCAGCTTAAACTTCCAATTTTCCACAAAATGCTTGACAAAAATTCTTTTGAACTGCAGATATATGACAATATAATTCTATGTCCGGCTATAGAATCACTGGCTCACAAAGCCGGACAGCATCTTGATATTCTTGAAATAACTTATTTACACATTAAATCACTACTTATCGCCCACTTAACTGCACAACCTATCATCACATTCACGATTTTTAATAAAACAAGTAGAAAAACTAACATTTATCCATACTTTTGCGATTGATCCAATACCGGTAAGTCAGTCGAAAACTACAAAGCTAAAATTTGCATGCCGCAGGAAAAGTGCCGAACTGAAGTACTGAATTTGTTTTCATTTTTATTATTTTTTGCACAGATTACTAGATTGCATATTATCGTTAAAAGATAAAATAAGATTAAATCTAAGGATATGTGAAAATAAAACCAGAGTTTTATGGATTTTCATCGTTAAATTAATTAATACTGATTGAGTGTCCGGATATTGGTACCGTCCGGATTTTGATTCATCACGTTTTCATTAAAATTCTACGAATTTTACATGCTACAATACAGATGTCCGGATTTCGATTCAAAAGTGTCCGGATTTAAAGACATCGTTTGCATCAGGTGTCCGGATTTATAGACAAGACATGCTCTTATATTTTAATGATTTTCATGATAAAATCATTGTTTTTACTAAAAAGTTCATCACTTTCGTGAAGATCTTATTTGAAATAATGTTTCAAACAATATTACATTAGGGCTTTTCAAAAACAACAGACTCATATTCGAATTTGAAGATTTGTGTCCTCTTAAGCTTCCGGGTATTGATGCATCACGGTATCAGAACTCCAGGTCTTAAAGACTTCCTGTAAGAGCTGGTGTTCCTCAAGGCAGCATTTTGGGACCAATATCATACAATATTTTCACATCTGACTTACCTGAGTAACCTCAGGGATGTCAAAAATCCTTGTTTGCGGATGACACAAGCCTCCGCCAAAGGACGAAGTCTTTGTGTCATCCGTAGTCGATTGCAAAAAAAATTGGATATTTTTTTCATACTTGTAAAAATGGAAGGTTTCTCCTAATGCTTACAAAATTCTTATAATATTCCTACATAACCAAAAAAAACTCTTTATTTCAAGTGGATAAGTTGTCACTATGAGAGGGATTCCAATAAATTGGTCAGATGTGATTAAGTATCTAGGACTCATACTTGATGAACAATTCACTTTCAAAATCACAAGAAATGAATGTAATTAAATAATACTAAGTTATTACAAAAATAATGAGTAATTAAAAAATGCGATCAAATCTTCCTGATTTTTTCATATTTAAGATGCAGCAAAAAATCGAAAACAAAACTGATCGATCTGAAATTTTGGGAAACTGTTACTCTGTTACTCATTAACACAGAAGACTACAGAAAAGTGTTTACAAACGATATTGAGAACATAAGTTTTGTCCGACCATGTGCCACTGTGGATCGGGCGTACCGATTACTGTGAGTTCAAATGACCGGTTATAAGAGGTGCTCTTTGAGGTGCGTGAACAAATGAGAGGGAAAATCTGGTTGGTCGAACCACAGCATGGCCACGGTTGGCCCAATTATTCCGGAGTATCAACCTACGGCGAATCGGATGGGACGTGTTGCGAGTTGTTAGGCGGCAGCCCAGCACGATCTGTATGGTGTAAGTAAGTTGCAACGCCAAAAGGAAGAAGGCGCCAGGCTACGAACGGCAAAGCTTAGTCTTTCTTGTGGCTGCGGTGGCTGTTGGAGTAAATAACATATCAATTAATTACCTCTAGCTCTAGGTGGTTGCATCGGTTGGCTCGGTACGTGGTTAGTTGAAACTAGCGACTATAGCCTGGGATGCATGTTAATTCAATAATGTAAATTGAAAGCTGATCTGTGTTGATATGCACGCAAAGGTGAAATCGACTTCCAGAGCAATAATGGTTCCCAGTGAGAGTTTTCTTGCGGTGACAGTCCTGGTAGATGTTTACCTTTCGATTGCAGAAATGAAAATTTCCTTACGAAAACGAAAGCAGAGAAGATATTTATATAGATAGAACATTGCATTTCTAACAAGTGCTACCATATGGGTCATGCTTAAACTGTTGGAAAATGTGCAATTCTATACTGAACTACCTATTTTTTTGCATATAAAAATTTACAAACTACACAGAACGGGGTTGGTGGTCTAATAGCTATCGTTTCTGCTTCGTGAGCTGAAGGTCATGGGTTCAATCCCATGCCCGTCTCTTTTCTCGTACTTTGTAGCTGTATCTATCACTTGCTTCTATCTTCCACTCTTAATCTATCACACTTGAACTGTTTGTTCATAGCCATTGCTAGAACCACACACGGACAAGAAACCGTTTCCATTCTTTTATCATTATAGCACGCCTTTCCTTATGCCTGATGCCTAGTCGGTCAATTAATCAAAGTAAGCCTATCTTCTTTACCCCCAATATCCATACACTCCCCGCATGAATTAGGGTAGATGCAGGGGTATGTCCGGTCTACAGTGAACCATTTTACAATATCAATTCATGACGCGGCAGGCGCCATTGTTGCCTCAAAATAGAAGATCCCTAGCATTTATACACTGAGGGTGTCTGTTAGTCCCAAGCAGTTATCTGATTGATTCCTTGTGTGAGTGTAGCCCATCTGGTGATATTGCAATAGCCACCGTCGTGCGCTCATGTTCCACAAAATATATTCATTTTTGCACTCCATTGATAAGAAATTATATCGTGTACCACATTCATCAATTTCACCCTATTTCACGGTACTTACGTTGTTTCTCTAACGACTATAGCATAACATGTGTGTGGTTTCGGTACATTTCCCAAGGAACATGGGTTGAGATATAGCCATAACAGCCGCCAATGATGAATTACTCTCCATAGGCTTCTCAAGGCCCATTCCAAAAGCATTAAAATTATTACCCTTTTACTGGTCAACAATATCCCCCCTCCGAGACCTCGAGATGATGGACCTCTAACCGTTTCTATGGGGAAGGTCAAGAGAGCATCATCAGTAAGACTGGACCACACCGTTACGTCGTTCTTGCATCTCAACATTAGCCACAGCATGAACCGAGCGCTCATAAGAGAGTGCCTACTGTTTAGCAATTATGCTTGCACTTACATGTAACAATCATCCTATACAGCATCAGCCCGAAGCTTGTTTCATCTTCGCCAGGCTGAGCTGTTGTATTTATACGCAGTGGGTCGTGCGTTCAGAGTTAATTACAACCTACATGAGAGCGAAAAAAAAAACAGCAAACGTTAAGGAAATTGAAAAATGGATCAATAACGTTCATTATTATTAGTCTGTCTGCGGGAGGTGGTGCCGCTCTACGTGCAAGCAGATCTGCCCTTTTCCAGCCGGGGGCCACAGAAAGTGTGCGAAATAGGTCGCGACACGCACTCTTTATTACCTCCCGAAGCAATGCGTTGTCAGACAACAGTAGTCTCTCCTGGTTGCAATCTTAGACTGTCGTCTCTGGTACATTGTCTGTCGTATGCCTGTCCCGCAGTTAATTGAGCTCAATTTGATCTTGGTGGACTTTGCCTTCTTTACGCTTTGAAATTATATGCCTTACTATATGGTGGACAATGCGGAGAATAATAAAAGCCTGCTTCTGTCATTAATTGCAACTCTATACTGGAGTTTGAGCTACTCCCTATATCTTCCTTTTCAGGGAAACGAAAGTCTCATCTATTGTTCTGAAATCGATTCAATTTTGGTCAATAAAGTTTCCAAAGCCAAACAGCTTACTTAACTGCCTAAAGTATGAAATTGTGTGATGATAGCGCTCTTCCGCATTGCAGTTCTTAAACGCATCTAAGTACAATGTTGAACAATTTTTGTGTTCGAAGTAAGCCTTAAAAAATATACAGTTACTTGTTCGACATGTTTAAATATTTAAGCCAGGTACTGCACGAGGAATTGCTTAAAAAATTCACCCAAAGATTTTCTCGGGGATTCCTCCAGGGGTTTCTTTAGCAATTCTTCAGGAGAGCTCCAAGGATCTCTTCAAAAATTTCGCCTAGCATCCTTTTAAGAATCCTCTCAGGGGTTTTTTTAAGGAATTTCAAAAGGTATTCTTTCGAGAATAGAGTCATAAAACCCGATTGTATTTTTTATTTAAAAAAAAACGCTTGAAATTACGTCAGATCAATATAGGGTGTCACAGAAATGTATTGACACGACTCTGATAGATTTTTATGTAGAATACCCGATTTTGTCAGCCCGTTTATTCGAAACGTTTTTTCAGCTCCCCTTAAAAAAGTAAACAATTGATCAGTTTTCTTTCTTTTCTATGTTATGAAATGGCATCTGACGGGGTTGGTGGTCTAATGGCTACCGCTTCTGCTTCATAAGCAGAAGCGCATGGGTTCATTCCCAGGCCCGTCCCTTTCCTCATACTTTGTAGTTGTATCTTTCACTTGCTTCTAAATATATCACAGTTGATGTATCTATCACAGTTCATAGCATTTGCTAGAACCCGAGACGGACAGAAATAAACCGTTTCCCTACGCTTCTATTCGTTCATCATTATAGCACGCCTTTCTTTACGCCCTGATACATAGGCAGTAGAGTGGTTCAAAAAATCGTTTTTGCTCCACACCGCTCATTCGATCCTAGATCAAATTCTGAGTGTCCTCCCAAAATTTAAGCTCATTTGGATGAAAACTGAGACTGCACAAGCCCTTTAAAGTTTATATGGGAATTACTATGAGAAAAGCAACCAATTCACTCAATCGTTCATACTGTTTGCCCATGTGCTCTTGGGGATTAGAACTACGTTGATACTGTGAGATACAATAGTCAGCTACAAATTTGCCGAATACCGTTTTTAAATCGGACGCCCCAGTAATTAGTTATTGATTTTTGAATGAGTTGAAAAACTTTAACTATAATTATTGGGCTGTTCTGCGGACATCACTGCATATGTGCAGTAAAACATAGTAGCCATGATTTGTGCGTGCTATCTTTCGCGCCAGGTGCAGCAATGTTGCCTGTTCAGAAGTTAAATGAGCACTGCTGAAGAATTTGTGACTGTATATAAATCAATAACTAATTACTGAGGCGTCCGATTTGAAAACGGTCTTCAGTAAAGTTGTAGCTGATGAATGTATCTCACAGTATCAATGTAGCTCTAATCCCTAAGAGCACATGGGTAATAACTATGACCGATTGAATGAATTGCTTGCTATTCCCATAGTAATTCCCATATAAACTTCAAAGGACTTGTGCAGTCTCAGTTTTCACCCAAATGAGTTCAAATTTTGGGAGGACACTCAGAATTTGATTTAGAATCGAATGAGCGGTGTGGAGCAAAACCGATTTTTTGAACCACTCTAATAGGCAGTCTGCTAACCAAACCAGCAAGCCTCTCTGTTATAAAAATTACCCCACCCTTCACCCTTCCCGCATGAACTGGCGTTGACGCAGTGGTATATACGGTCAACCGTGGGAGCCAGTTCAATGCATCATCAATTCCTTCCCCTGCCCCTCATTGGTCTGCATTCTGATGTGGCAGGCACCATTGTTGCCTAAAGATAGAAGATCACCAGCACTTATACACTGAGGATGCCTGTCAATCCCAAGCAGTCATCTGGTTGGTTTCTTGTGTAAGTGCAGCTGATCTGACGAAACTGAAGTAGCAACCACGGACGACCAATCAAGCTCAAGCTCAAGCTAAGAGTTATGAAATGGCAGCTACAGTTAACTCTCCCTTGCTCGATATTCCGTATCTCGATATCGAGTTAGAGAACCATAGTATAAGTTGGTTTTCATGGCTAACTCGATGGTCCCTTGGAACGCAGTTGCACTGCTTTTGTGTTCTGTAACTCGATACCTCCCTAACTCGATGGTCCCTTCAATATCGAGTAAGGGAGAGATGACTGTATTTGAAAAAAGGCTTGTCGGGGGTCGGGTACGTAAAGGTTATTAAAAAAAAACGTACTTCACATTCACTTAAGTCAAATCCTTTTACTCTTATATCTAGGAGCGGGACAGCTATTGCTTTTGTGCAAGCAAGATTGAGAGTAACTCCGAGCAACTCTCGTTGTTTGATTTCAAGCGCACATAACAACCCGTGTAGTAACATGTCGTTAGTGTGTTGAAAACAATATCTTTCCTGAGGTGCACTGACGAACATAGGAACTATTCCTTTCTGGTATCACTGCTTTAGACCCGTTTTTCTAACTGAATGATTCAACGTAAAATCCCGATATATTCCGGGTCTACATATAACAATCACTTTTCAGGCGGGATTTTTTTTATATAAAGGTCTGCCCTTGAATTGTAAGTTTTTTTGAAAAGTATATTATTCCCTGAACCTAAACTTTTTTATACATTATTTTAACGACAGCTGAGTACATAATCCATTTACCTTCATCTATTAATTATTGTGGGGTTAACCTGTTTGCCAAGAATTGTAAATTACATTTCGTTTCATAATGTGATCTCCATGAGAGAAAAAATCCATCTTAGTTTTGAATGGAATTTGTGCACAATTTATCGTTCATTCAGGATATTTAATTAAATTGTTTAAATATATACTTTATATTTTAGGAGTATTTTTTTATTCTCTTCGTAGAAGTTGTTTGGATGGTGTATTTTGATAATCCAATAGTTCCTACAAAGCGAACGGTATAAGTTCTCACACATAAACACCGTAGCCTCTGTTTACTTGTGAGCGGCTTTCAACATGTGCCAAGACTTTAGACAGTTCTCCATGCTTCCGCTTAGTTTGGATGTGCAAACCAAGGTTGCCCTTGAAGAATCTTAGAGAACGCTTATCTTTAAACATCTTGAGCAACTGCCTCGTTTCTCGTACGGGACATGAACAATGACCTCACGGACCATGTCGGTTTGGATTCTATTGGTACGAAACGATCAGATTTTTTAACCTTATGATTCCAGCCAGTATTGTAGTTTCTTCAGCAAGGTAGTTTTATGGCCTTTGTTAAGACAGTAGAAGCATTAGCCTTAGAATGCTAAAGTCGCGACTGTTCGTGTGACCAACATCTAGTTTGTCACGCTCTGACAACTTGAGTACCGGGTCTATAAGTGTCAAATCAATTTGTTTATCCAAAATACACCATTCTCTACAATATGGCCCAAAATAAACTATCAAAGACGTCAATAGTAAGTATTAATAAAATAATTCTGTTTTGTGATAACAGTGCCACTAGCGTTCTACTACTTATTTTTCTATTGTTAAGACCGACACAGATCAATTATCGGATTTTAAGACAGCTGAAAAATAACAGATGAACAAGGTTGGATCAGTTTTAAAATGTATAATTAGGTACCTCTGAGATTCATGATGACCGTTGGCTGTTACTTACATTGGCTGAAGCGAAAAAATATTGCCACGAATTATACAATAGATATGCAATTGACGTGTTGCATTATAGTTAGAAATGTGGCTGGGAATTCAATCCATCGCCGAACTTCGAAGAAATTTCATGACATAAATATTGACTACCGTGCACAATTGATGTCGAATGGTTTTGAGATCAAAGTAACCGTACATAATCTTGAGCAAAATGCGAGTCACGGCATAAAAATTAACAAGGCAGGCTCTTTACTGATGTGAATATCAAGTTTGATTGAAAACATGTGACGTCACTCCTATCGTACCATATACCTTCCGAACCACTAGATCATTTTTTTCGCAAATTTGTTCGAGGTGGATAGGAATGTCGTCGTTAAGTAGCTGTCATTTTTCGGAATATATCACCTACTTAATATAGTACACCGTGATGCGAGTAACTCAAGCTTGCTCAGTGTCCAAAGAGTTGCTCTGTGCAATGCTGTCCCACCATTTGTTTTAGATAGACAACGAACATTTTGGATTTATACATGCTTTAACGTGCTTGACTACCAATTTCTGGAAAACCGAGTGTTCGGAATATGAGTCTGTTCGGAATTTGAGACAAAACGGTAAATATAAAGACCTTTTTCTTTCCATTTTAAAATCGACCACAGATGGAATCGGATATTTTGTTTCTATTCAAAATTCATATACCTACACAGCTAAAAATATGTTGTAAATTTAAGTTTATTTTCATGCATATATTTGGAGCATCAAAATAAACCTAAATTTCAACGACCAATCCATTATTCTTAAATTGAATTCACCTAAAATTTACACGATCATGTAATATTCAACCATTTTTAGTTGAAAATTGAATGTATATTCGTTTAAATTTACATGATGCTGTAATAACACACGAATTTGATTTATGTTTACGGTAAACTTCAGTTTACATCTCATTGAAAATTAAATATTTTTTTCTGTGTAAGATTATAGTTTTATTTCAAATAAGTGATATTCTGATCAATAATCGAATCGGCATAGATGAACATATTTTTCAAAATTTTCGTTGAATGTACCTTCTGAACTTCCGAGAAGGTGAAAAAAGCTTAATAATAGCATTTTTTTCATGGATATACGAGATAGAATATCCTAAACTGGTATCTTAAATTTACTTCTAAAATACCATCCAGAAATAAAATTTAGATAATATCTTCGGATCTTTTATGTTTTACGTAAATCGATTTGATGGTCAGAACTTTGTTCCTGCTCGAGCTGGCATCACTTTTGTATCAGAAAGGTTCTCAGAAACAATATTAGCCACAAAACCATTCGCCAGAAAATTTTTCGCTTGAATGACATCCGCCAGAAAGTACCATTCCCCAGAATGGACCATCCTCTAGTTTATTTTTTTAATTTTTATGTTTTCAGATAAAACAAGTTTGCAATTGTAGGAGAAATTAACGAACCAGAGCGCCAACAAATTTTGTGAGATAATGGTCTCTTGGAGATCATCTCCAGTTGACTTAGTAAGCAAGCTTCGAATATCCGTTTTGGGTAGTGTGGTTATACTGAGATCTTGGGCTAGGTATGAATGACTTTTGTACGGTTAAAACATTATCGACTTTTCGGGCTTCAGTGATCAACATCAACATTTGTAACTTTATCAATATGAATTGAACAGGCAGCGCTTAATCCGGAGGAAGCGTAGAACTAGAAAAAAGAAGAAGAACACACAATAGAATAACAATTTCATTCATTAAAAGGTGCTCCACTATGTATAAAAGATACTGCTTAGTGATGTAATGATTTGATATTCAGCATGACGAAAAATAAAGTAAGGGTTTTTTTTTTCAATATAAGTTGTACAAGGAATTATTGTTTGGAAGACTTCCCAAGAGATTTTACCTTCTTTTCATCATAAGCTGTTCTACAAAATTCAAAGTACATTAGATATTTACGAGATTATGATCTACGTTGCAAGTATTATCGATAAAATTTCAAAAAGAGATATTATAACATGAGATTATAAATCCCATTTGATTTTTCAGTTTCATTTAAAATGGTTTTCCAATATAAGTTGTACGAAGAATTATGGTTTGGAAGATTTCGCAAAAGATTCTCCCTTCTTTTAATCATAAACTGTGCTTTGAAGTTTCGTTACTTCTTAAGGACTAGTTTATTAGTTATTTGCAAAATTTCAATATACATTGCAACTATTTGTGCCATCTGTTCAATAAAGCATTTAACGCCTTCATTCACAAACCAAAGTTATATTTATTATAAACAACTTTCAGGTGCTGTCCGACAAGTAAAGCAGTTATAGAATTTACAAGACCATACGGTTTTTGAAGGATGGAGAAATCTTATTTGTCCCAATCAAGTAGCGATATTCAATTACTATTTTTTGAATACTTTTTCATGTACTGCAATATTGATCCAATATAAAAAAACCGATGGTGCTACTTCTACCCAAATGTCTCTCCCTTGAATGTCATTTCCACGAACGCCAGCTACTCGAATGACAGTTTTCCCCGCAATCCATTCCTCTGAATGACCCGAAATTTGTATGGATCGTGGTATTTGGACAGAACAACCCCCTTCTACCTATCATCCATGGCTACTTTAGGGAATACCTCCATAAATACCTTCGAGAATATTTCCTTCAATTTTTGGAGTATCTTAAAAGTTTCTCCTATGATTTCTAACGATTTTCTAACGATATTTTCAGGAATTACTACATGGATTCTCTTAAGAATATTTGCAGACATTGCTACAGGAATTAATCCAGAGGTTACTTTATAAATTCTACCAAGGAATTATTGTTTTTTTTTTCAAAAATTCTTCAGAAATACCTCCAAGGGTTTTTTCAGGAATTCAGAACAAACTTTGTAGAGGAATTGTTATAATAAATGCAACGTGGTACATGATTTATTCAATACTCAGACCCCACCTAAAAATAAAGAAAAATACATAAGTTAAGTTTGGGGGACGGACCTGGTGTAGTAGTTAGAACTCAAGGGAAGTAAAGCCGTTGGTCCCGAGATGAACTAGCCCAGGGCCAAAAATCTCGTTAATAATGATAAAAAATGAACAAATAACATAACTCAAATGTAATTACATTTTGAAGCGTTCTTTGTGTGAGTACCCGAAGAGGAACAATATTCTATGCTTACCATTTTTTGGTGTAATTATTTCAATAGTACATGCCTCAATTTGGTATTATACTGGTATTGAAAAATGTTTTTTGCAATTTCTCATCGTAATAGGCTGTTTTTCATCACACCCATCTGTCATGAAACGGCTTACTTTCCCGCACTGAAGTATGCTGTGCGGCAATAGTCATTACACAACTAAAACCAGTGCTGTAATGATTTATTACGCAACGCTTTCTCATTACCCAATTGTTTTGAGTTGCGTAATTAATCATTACACAACAATTTTTGAGAAATTGTAAAATAATGGTGAATGCGTTCCGATATAATTTCTGCCTGCTTCTCAGTTTAGTGTACAATGAGCACTTCCACAGTTATGAACTGAGAGCTTTCTTTGCCAAAGTTGCCATTTTCGATGGCACGATGATACTCTATGCCCAGGGAAGTCAAGGAAATTTCCATTACGAAAAGATCATGGACCGACCGGGAATCAAACCCAGACACCTTCAGCATGACTTTGCTTTGTAGCTGCTAGGGAAAGCCACTTTTTTCTTTACATATCAGTCTACTTCTTATAAAAAAAAAAAAAAAAATAATGGCTTACTTTTCCCACCAACGAAAACAATACTGAAAAATGCTACTTTTCAGCTCTGTTTTATAACGATTCTGTAAAGTAGTACTTTTAAGTTCTGTTTTAGAAATCAATATCAGTGTGTCTCCATCGAATTACTCTGGACTTGTCAATGGCTTAGTCACCTAGCTTCTAATTCTACATCCGAATTCAACTCAGGTGAGGGATTCTGAGAAAAAAAACGATGCTTCTAGAAATGATCTAACTATTTCGACAAATTTTGTAATTGCAAAAACTATTGTATCACTACTGTCGTCTCTCCACATCTCGATTTTCTACATGGCGATATCTCTCCCTATGTAGATTTACATTCCCAATTTATACTTCGTATGTCAATATGCTTATTATCAAACGATACTAGGCAAGATTTTCTTGATTAAAACAAATTTACAAATTTTATTATTTTCTGTATTTTCCTAAAAACGATGAAAATTCTTGAACAGTATGAGTAAAAAAAACTTAGTTTCTAGTTTCTACTCTGAACCAACTTCATTTTTAGAACCTTTAATTTTCGGAATCACGATGTAGTCACTAATCATCACAAAACAATACTTGAATCAATCTTACACACTGTGCTCCAGAAAGTAGATTTACGCAGAAAGATGCATTTTGAAATAAAAACTGTCCTTTACAAAGTGTTTTCAATAGTATAGCCTTTTCCCTACTAAAATTTAGTGCAAATGTTAACATTCTCGAAGATATGTTTATATGGCTTCACGCTGAGTAAATGCGCTGTACATTAGCCTGGGACACGGTTATATGAAAACAAATTGATTCTTGCTCCAATCCACTTTTTGGATTGCATTTAGGTCCCATAACAACTGTGCAAAATTTCAGCTCGATCGGAGTAAGCATATTTTAGCGCCAGTCGTTCAAAGTTTGTATGGGATTTACTATGGGAAAACTTACTTTTAGAAAGAAAAATCGCCCATTATCCTCTATAAAAATTCTGAACACAGATCTCGATAGGTATTTCTACGGTAAACATTGCCGAAAACCGCAAAGCAATCCGATGCTTGTGAAAAAAGTTATTAAGCGTAGATTATTCGGAAATTTTGCCCGATTTTGTTATTATTGTTATTCCTTTACGTGTTAATCAACGTCGCCTTGCCAATAGGTTTTCATTGAATAACTTTTTTCACAAGTGTCGGATTGTTTCGCGGTGTTGGGCAATATTCTTCATCGTAAAAATACCTATCGAGGTCTTCGTTCAGAATTTTTATAGAGGTCAATGGGCGACCTCTGGCGATTTTTCTTTGCAAAAGTAAGTTTTCCCATAGTAAATCCCATACAAACTTTGAACGGCTGGCGCTAAAATATAGTTTCTCCGATCAAGCTGAAATTTTGCACAGTTGTTATGGGACCTAAATGCAATCCGAAAAGTGGACTGGAGCGAGTATCTAAATTTTGTCCCACATTATTGTACATACAAACAAATGCATCTATGCCATCCTTTTACCAATCAATCTGGCGAATATTGTCAACTATTTGTAAGGTATATATTAGAGTGATCCAAAATTTAAAAGAAATTTTGAAAAATGTTCCAAACACGTTAGGACTGGAATGTATGTACAAACTTATTATCCCATAGTGGAAACTAATTACTTAAACCTTAATGAAGGATGATGCTGAAGAAAAAATTTCCTTTTAAGATAATTTTATTTGGGATTTTTGTGAAAGTTTGCTAAATAAAAGCAAACAACTCCATCTCTTTTCCTACCCGTCGGATTGAACTGACCCCTTCAACAAATTTCTTTATAGTGGTTTGAAGAATGAGTTTTCACTATGGGATGTTAAGTTTGTACTTACATTTCAGTCCATAGTCATTTTCATATAAACCTACATTGTTTTGGGTCACCTTTGAATCACCACCGAAAAACCTGAAAATTTCACAGAACACTATTTTTATGATAAGGATAGCAAGAAAAAATGGGAGATTGGAGTTTCAAACTTTTTTGAATTTTGAACTGCCCTAGTGTATATATTAAAATAAAACGTATTTGGAGTAAACGATCTGCTTAGATTTCTGTCACAATACTGCAGTTGTTTGGTTGCTTCTCGTAAATAAACACACATTGACAATTGACAAAAATAACCATAACAGAATTTCTAACTTTAGTTTTTCGATAACCTAAAACGGTTGAAATTGCTTGGGCCCATGTGAATTTCAATTGCAATAAAAAACTTTTAGAGATCTTTGATTACTTTTATAAATGTAAAGTTTGTAAGACTTTTCCTAAATTATAAGTTTTTTTTAATGAAATGGTATATTGATCAAAAATGAACATTTACATTGATGTATTCAATTAATTTCTGTAGCTATCTATTACTTAAACTAATAGTTATTTCCGTTTTATTCTTTTCTATTTTCAGGTAATTTTTATGGCGTACCCGTTTCCTACAGTTGGAAGACATTCTACCCTAGTTTTTTTTTTAATTATACAACGACACTGAACTGCATCTCATATGTATGTGCTTGACTTGCTTTGGCAAAGCTACAAAGATGCCATCGTTGTAAGTATTAAGTATCCTTAGATTACGTTTTCAGCCTGGTGATCCACTTCTGCATCTATCCAGACCATTAAGGAGATGACAATAGATTCGAAATTTAGCAAAAATCGCGGCCTATCGTAATTGACCTTAGTGAACCTTCGTGGAGCTTCGTAGATATTAGAAGATCTTTGCCGACTAAATAGGTCCAGGTAAAAATCTTAAATCGTTCATGTGGACCCCAAAAGCTACTGTGAAAGTTTTAACTGAAACCCACCAAGCGTAGGGGCTAACAAGTTTGAGGTTTGTATGGAGGAAATCGATCAAAATTTGATGTAACGGGAATGTATGGAAAAGACGTTGAGTTCCAAGTTGATGGATTTCTTTCATTTTTGATTCAAAGATTTTCCAATCAGCGGGAGTGGGCGACGAACACTTGAGATTCTTCGTTCTCTAGTAACAATGCTTTTTTAACTAACATTCCTTCCCTTCCTCGATGATAGTAGGAGCATGGCTGGCGCCATTATTGATTTTTAAATTTGAGCACTCAATTTATGCACATTGAGAATGGTTAATCACGGAGTAGCAACTACGAATTGTACGGTCATCTATGCTCATGCCCATGATCGTTCAAACTTATTTTAGAGCATACGAAACACAGATATGCGATCCCACCCATATACTTATAATGAACAACTACAGGTGCTAGAAAATAATACCCATCTACAGCATTAATTGTATAATGACACATATCATGTTAGGCACATGCAATTAAAACACAAACCGGTCGGGCATCATAATTATGCCATAAGTACTCATAAATTCTGTCATGTACCGACTGAATGCGGAAAAGAAGATCGATGTCATCCCTCCATCATGACATAAACCTCAATAACCGTAATTCGCAAGCCACTCAGAAGTGGCTGGTTCTTCGGCGCGATTTGACCACGATCACGCCAGTCATCAGAGTCACGACGAGGTGTAAATTAGTAAACTTGGTTCCGCGCGCAGACGAAGAAAGAAACCGCAATTCCACTTGTTGACTTACTAGCCAAACAAGTTGATTGTGTCCATGTGCGGACACAAAACCAAGAAGCGGCTTGCTCCAGAATTTAGCAATGCAATCGTCATGGTCACCACCGGTGTAGGATAGTTGTTTTTCTTTCGCTTCTCGCGCCACTTACCACTTACTAATGGGCGGAAAATTTCCGTCCATCGGCACAGTGGGCAAAAACGAGCCTTACGAAATAAGCATATTTAGATTGTTGTTACTTATCTAGGGTGAAATTGAACATATTATACTATAAAAGATATATTGAATATGCCCCATTTTACTATCTGATGTAGTTATAAAAGAGGTTTGCATATATTAGGATCGTTCAATTTTGCCCCATATGGCTGAAAATTATGAAAAAATATATTTTGCGCGTTGTTCATCGCTCGTTTTTTCGTCCGAACTCTGAACGGAGATAAATACCGAGAAATGCGAGCGGTGAGTTGAGATATTTAAATCAATAAAAATGACTATCATCATCGCGTTAATTGCAGCAAAACGCTGCTGGATGCCAGTGAATTACTGTTTCACCCAGCAAACTCGACAAGAGGTGTGAAGTAGGCAGTAGCAGCAGCAGCAGCAGACGGCCGCTCGAAATAAAAAGCCATGATTTGTTGGCGAACACCCGGGAGATCTGTGTTTTATCTCGTTGCCCCCGCGCCGAGAGGGAATTTAAAGAGAAGCGGTAGATAACGCGAGCCGAAACAGTTAGATCTTCTGTGGTGTGGCTCAATTGCTTCTGAGTTAACAATGGCAGTAGCACAATTCATGAACTAGTTGAAAATGGGAGACCTTCGGTGATCTCTGCGGAATTTGTACTTGGAGCTCTAGGGGTAGTAGGGCCACTTTACTTTTCGAGAAGATATCCAGATAACTTGACGAGAGAGAAAAAATTGTCCGTGCATAAAATAGCAGCACGTTTTTTCCTTCCTTTCACGTTAGGTATCTACATTGAATCCTCCATTTACGGTACTTCACATCCATTTACACGAATTTCTTTTACGTAGTTTTATCTACGTAATTCCATTTACTAAATATTGCTTAAATGGAATGTGTATACATTTGCGGCTACGCGTGATTCGTTTAATACATACTTATGAATGTTTTGTAAATTCATAACTTTAAGGATTGTGCTTAACCCAAGGAACATCTTCATGACACAATCCTCAAATCTATTTTTTAATGCGCTTTATTGAGATTTTGCTCAGAAGGTATGTAGGAATATGTAAAAGAGATAGTCTATCAAGTTTGGAGTCCAATGGCATACGCGGGTTATCGAAGAACTGCGATGAACACAGGACTTCAGATCAACAATCGTAACCAGTAACCTTTAACAGTCGTTTTAAAATTTGGGAGAACATAGATATATGAGCATTGTGGTGTACAAAATCTGCGTTATTAATATAAACATAAAGTGCTTCATTCCGTGCATGTGTCAATGTAAAAAAGGTCTTGAATGTTTCAGTGTTTTCGTAATTTGTTCTGATCACGACGAACTTTCCTTGCGACGTGTGGGCTTGCGAATCCTCCTTTTCGGTTATGTTCGAATTGTTTCGAATATGATGCGAACACGCACATCCTTCGGTTGTACTAGTGAGGGCATGAATGAAATGCGTGTTCAAAAAACTATGACTATGCGTTGAGTTATCTGATCTACCGGTTGAGTGAAAAGAACTTAGCCAGTAGGTATTTTTTCGCATGGCTGCAAATGAAAACAACTTCTACCCCATCAATTTATTGAGTGGAATGAACTCACTTTTGAGTAGGTAATTCATTTTCTCCGTGTGGAGTGAAGCCAAAAATTTGGTGCTGAAGAAGGGGTTGATTTGACAGCACGTCCAAAAATACCGTTTCAGGCACGAGACACATTAGTTTTGGAATGCGACATTAATATTTTACTTATCATTCTGGTTATAAGTGCATAGCACTTTATCTAATTTTCTGTAACTGCTAGACAATTTTACCACATTTTATTAGGCACAATTAAATTAACGAATATCAATAATATATGTTTTCTCATACGACATTTGTCACTTCCGCGCGGGGCTTAATGAGGGCAAAGTCTAACATTTGTTTACTCAGCACTAGCGCCACACAGATGATGGCGGCTTCTAGAACTAGCGCTTTCTTCAAGGGGTTGCAAGAAACAGAACGATCGGTGATGTGCATCAATCATGCATACGTACACTCAAAATAATCCGTGTTTTTTCCTTCGTACTTTTCACGTAGCACTTACGTGAACCGTAGGTACCACAGAATGAACGCATGAACTATTGAACCTCGTCCGTTCCACCAGCGATACACGTAAGAGCTACGTGGATTTTCCCGTACTTTTTACAAAGCGGTTCAATAGAATCGGGATGATTTTTCAATAGAAGTTATTGAAATATGTTGATATCAACTGCCCTGGTACTGTTTCTCATCTTTCAATTTGGCAATAAGAATATTAAATGAACGAGAAATTCAGACATTTATTCTATGCTATCACTGCTAGTGATTCGCTCACGGGTCTGGTGCACTGACGGTATATAAATCAAGCAAGTTAAAGTCGTAGTTAAATCAGAACACTCAGGGATTATGCTTAATTCGCCTTCAAAAGTATCCATGTTCCAGGTAACTTTGCCGATGTGTGGAGTAAAGTCAGATATAAAACATTAATTAATGTGGAAACCTTGTAAATCCAAACTATTTTTACCATGAAATTGATTTTAAAAATGTTGTAAAGTCCGGCAGCTCCTCAAGCTCTTAGAAAAAAAAAACAGCGGACATCTTCTTCGCATTTGAGCACAACACCAAATGAATGCAAAATGCGGTTGTCCAAATGATTTCAAGAGCCGATATGAATTTCATGTAGTTCTGATTGGTTAACCACGGTAAACATTACCGCCAGGTGAAGTCGAAAGAAAATGAATTTCAAATGATCTCCGTGATTTTCCACGTTGCAATGACGTGTCGATTATTTTGAGTGCATGAGTGGCAGATTACGAATAGGGATTGCGAATGAAATCTGATCGGTTGCCTTGCAACTTCAGTTCGTTAAGGCACACGGGTCGTCATTATGATCGCCCTATCCATTTGAAAAAGCAAATCCACAATAGAAGAAGAAGCAATATACAACTCCATATATCGATGTGAAATGTTTATCATATAATTCTATTTATGTAGTGGACGAACCTTGGTACGAACCATTACATTTTCAGTTTTATAAAACTCGAGATTTGCTTCTTCAAAGTTTCGATGGAAATTGTTAGAGTGAGACAAAAGATAGGGAAAATAACACGGTCTCCCGTGTCACCTTAACAGATTTTGCGGCGAACGCATACCGTTTTCGTTCGTGAAAATTTGTTTCATGGAAGGCAAGCGCCAGTTTCCACACAATCCAGGAAACAGTCTAGTAGTAGGCTTGAATTTCGCTGGAAATGATAATAGTAGTAGGCTGGGATTGATAATAATAGTGGGCTTGGATTTCGTGAAACTAACCTTACTAAGGTAGTTTAAATTTATGAATCCCATCAAGTAGTCTTTGTTGAGTACATGAATGACCCAAATTAATAGTATCATCGCAGTCTATAAATGCGGGAAATGCAACAGGAAATAGAGCATTTTTTACAGTAGTTTTGGATGGTCTTTAGCAATGGGTGTTTTGTTACTCTGAAGGCATTTTCCTACAGCATCGGTAGGCGTGAGTTTAGCTGGCTTCGCTGCCTTGATTTGCTTTGCTTAGCTACTGTATCGTGAATCTCACGACTTTTCCTAACTCGACGTATTGCTTGTAGATCTGATGATCTGTACTCCGATCAGTTCTTGGATAACCTTCATCAGTCCTAAAACTAAAGATCTAGCAAACTGCAGGGGATTTTTTTTATTATCGTACAAATTGGGCCGAAGGGTCTCAGATTTTCATGAAACTTTTTCCACAGGCAGGGCTCATGGATATATGAATAAAAAAAATTGAGAAAAATTCAGGGTCGCCTATTTTTCCGGAAAACTCAGGAGGATTTTTTTTGTTTTCCCTTGACACTACTTACTTTGAAAAATCATAACTCAAGAACGAAGCATCGTAGAAACATAGTTTTTATATGAAAATTTAAACAAATTTTCTCAAAAATCCAAAAAAAAATGAACTGGAAAAGGTTTTCCACAAAATTTTCCACCGTTGGGAAAATTCGTAAAGAAAAGCCGGAAAAACTATGCTCGAACTCGTGGAAAATTTTCAAAAAAATATTTTCGAGAAGGTAATTTTATAAGCTTTAATCACTGAAATTTTTGGAATGCACTTTTATTTCGTTTTTGAGTTATGGCCAATTTTGTGAAAAATGTCCAGATGTGCCATATAAGACTTTTCTTTGAAAAATCGTAACACAAGAACGAAACATTGTAGAAACAAAGTTTTTATGTGAAAATTTAAGCAAATTTTCTCAGAAATCCAAAAAAAAAAATATGAACTGGAAAAAGTTTTCCAAAAAAATTTCCACCGTTAATAACGAGGAATATACAGCTGATAGACAACACTTGCACTTTCTCACTGCTCTTTGTTAGTTTTTGGTAAACTTATGATTCTCAAGCCATTTCAACGCTTTAAACTTGAATTGGTAAATACCTATTTGTCATATTGTCTACCCATTTATTTAACTGTCAATTTTGTAGTTACCTAACAGGAAAAAATTGTCTACATTCTGATTGAAGAAAACTTTGTTTCTAAGTAGTTTCGTTCTTAAGAAATTTTGTTTATGAACTTATAAATTTGTAAATATATGGTTCAAACAGCTCATCCTAGCAATATTTGATCATGTTTTAGGAACGAAAAATGAGCGTATTGAAAAATATTGTAGGATTGGATTTTATTGATCGCTCTTTCCAAATATACTTTGTTTGAAAGTTGGAATAGCTAATCGGGTTTTCATTATTTGTTTTCATAAACAGTGAAAAATGTCCTGGGAAACTGATTCCATTTCAAAAATTTCATATTTTTTGAGATAATTTGAATCCGGTTCGACAAGTCATGATGAGTCTTGAGTCATGATTTTTAAACGAAAAGGCATGCATGGCAAATCTTTGCATTTTTTACAAAATTGACCATAGATCAGGAACTAAAGAAAAGTACATCCTAAAACTTACCAGAATTGAAGTTTATAAAGTTTCTTTCTTAAAAATATTTTATTAAAAAAAAATCCGCGAGTTCGGGCATACATTTTCCAGCTTTTCTTTATAAATTTCCCCAACGGTGGAAATTTTTGTGAAAACCTTTTTCCAGTTCTTATTTTTTTTTTGAATTTCTGAGAAAATTTGCTTAAATTTTCATATAAAAACTATGTTTCTACGATGCTTCGTTCTTGAGTTATGATTTTTCAAAGTAAGTAGTGTCAAGGGAAAACAAAAAATTTCCACCTGAGTTTTCCGGAAAAATAGGCGACCCTGAATTTTTCTCAATTTTTTTTATTCATATATCCATGAGCCCTGCCTGTGGAAAAAGTTTCATGAAAATCTGAGACCCTTCGGCCCAAACCCGTACGGTAATAAAAAAAAATCCCCTGCACTCAAAGGATTTTTGAGATGAATTTTAAAAGTCTTCTTCTTCTTGGCATTACGTCCTCGCTGGAACACAGCCTGTGTTCAATGAGCACTTCCACAGTTACTAACTAAAAGAAGTAGTCAAACGCTCATACGAGGGTTTCGTGATTGTTAAAGTTAACGGAATCTTCATATGTAGGTAGATGAAAAAAACGAATTTAGTACTATACCATTAATTCTACTAGAGTTTGTATCCTTTGACAGATACGCGTATTTCGACCTCAACTGTAAGGCCGTCTTCAGTGTCGTATACTAGACTCGACTCTAGTAAACGACACTGAAGACGGCCTTACAGTTGAGGTCGAAATACGCGTATCTGTCAAAGGATACAAACTCTAGAGGAATTAAATGGTATAGTACTAAATTCGGTTTTCTCATCTACTTATAGGTATTCTACTAAACAGCTCGAAGATTTATTATTCATATGTAGCTTTACACCCAGATGTTGGACGTGCTAACCGACAAGCTGATCGGTTGAACGCTGGTAATCATCGGATGAGACTTTAATGGTTGGGCAGTGGAATGGGGCAGCACACTGACCAACGAGAGAGAATACAGTTTGCTGGAAGCTAGGCTGTGCAATGACGGTCTCGCTAGCACATTTCGCAAAGACGGTGGGGAATCCATCATCGACGTGACCTTTTGCAGCCCGTCGCTGATCACCGATATGAACTGGAGAGTTAGCGAAGAATACACCCACAGTGACCATCAAGCGATCCACTACTGCGTTGGCCAGAGAAGTTGTGCAGTATGGCAGGAGGAGGAATGGAGAACGTAGGTGGAAGACGAAGCATTTCGACAAGGATCTTTTCGTTGAAGCACTCCGATCAGTAAGCGACGTTCCAAACATGGAAACATGCAGGAGAGCTGACAGAATAGGCGGTAGCGATAGCGTGTGACGCAACTATTCCGAAAAAATTGGAGCCAAGGAACCAACGGCGTCCTGCATACTGCTTAAGAGCCAGAAGATGCGTGATGAGCGAGAGGTAACCTATCGGCTGGCCAAAGCCGCGTTCAAACGGGAGATAGTGACGAGTAAATCGAACTGCTACAAGGAGTTGTGCCGGGAGACTGACACTAATCCCTGGGGCAACACCTATCGAATAGTGATGGCCCAGTAACACCAGCTGAAATGTGCCCCGACAATCTTAAGTTGACAGTGGACGGTCTCTTTCCTGCGCATGTTCCCACCGCGTGGCCGTGACGTAGACGAAGAAAATGCCAGTATCAAAGTTTCCAACGCCGAGCTGATAACGGTTGCGAAAGGATTGAAGCTGAACAAAGCTCCCGGTCCAGATGGTATCCCTAACATAGCGCTAAGGGCAGCAATCTTGGCGTTCCCAGACATATTTAGGACAGCGTTGCAGAAGTGTCTAACGGAAGGCTGCTTCCCAGACAGGTGCAGAAGCTGTTGTTGCTGCCATAACCGGGAAATCCTGCTTCACATAGACCAATATGCTTGCTGGATACTCTTGGTAAACTTCTGGAGAAGGTCATCTTCGGCAGGCTGAATTGTCGAATTGGCAGTTCGTATACCGCAAAAAAGACTTCGACGGTGGATGCTATTCGGACAGTCATCGCGTGCGCGGAGAAAGCGTCCAAGCAGAAGAGGAGAGACAATCGATACTGTGCAGTGGTAACAATAGACGTTAAAATTACGTTCAACAGTGCCAGTTGGGAGGCTATCGCCGCAGCTCTACACAGAATGCGGGTTCCCGTATATCTGTGTAAAGTTCTGTAAAGCTACTTTTTAAACCAGGCACTGGTTTATGACACAAACCAGGGGCGGATATCAACGAACGTAACGGCGGGAGTTCCACAAGGAGTGCAAACCTTGTCACTGCCAAATGAAGATCGTCGGGTTTGCAAGTGACTTTGTTCTTGAGATAACTGGTGGGACTGCGGAGGAGGTGGAGATGCTGACGGCGCAATCGCTAGACATCATTGAATCGTGGATGACTGCAGTTTGCTCATTACAAAACGGAGATAGTGCTGGTCAGTAACTGCAAGGCGGTTCGGCAGTTTGAGAACAATATGATGCGTGTCCTCCGCAATCCCATCGTAACGCTCTCTAAACCACCTTGAAGTAATGGCCGATGACAGACTAAACTTTAACAGCCACGTAGACTATGCCTGCGAAAAGACAGCGAAAGCAGCTAACACTCTAGCTAGGATCATGCCCAACATTGGAGAACCGAGAATACGGCTATACGGGTGGCGAGTGCCTGCCGCACTATATCGTTGGAGGCAGTGTGCGTTATCGCTGGAGCTCCGGGTCACGATCAGAATAGGCTAGATCCTTCGTCGGGGACTAGACCCAGTAGATGGGGTGTAGCGTAGTATCGGTAATAAGTAGTCGGGGCGCCTGCAAACCGGAAGTCATCCTCCAACCGGAATCGCAGAACTGACCCTTGGCCGAACAACGTCGAGTCGGAGTAGGCTGAGTCCACTGCCAGGGTCTAGCTCAGTAATTCGAGAAACAGCACCGGCAAATGATCGTCGGGGCGCCTGTGAACCGGAAGCTTCAAACTATCGTAATCACAGAACCGACCTCGGCATCTGCCCGGATAGCATCGGTTCGGGAGATCTTCCACCACCTGGGAAATGTTCGTCGGAGTAGGATTGTAGCATATCACTTGAGTCGTCGGAGTGCCAGTGAACCGGCAGCCATCCTCCAACCGGAATCGCTGGACCGACTTCGGCACTCCACCGGCCAGTATCGAAGCATGAAGAGGCGCGTAGCCGCAGCAGGCTAGCTCCACCGTCGGGGGCTAGGCCGAGTAGCATCGATCGTCACAAACCAGTTTTGGCTCGTCGGGGCGCCAGTGAACCGGAAGTCATCCTACAACCGGAATCATTGCCTCGGCATCCAACTGGTCAACCAGGAGAGCTCGAAAACCAGCAGTGGAGAACGAGTCGTAGTAGAGCAACAAAATGCACATGAGCGTCCAGTAGAAGTTCAACAGGGCTCTGACGCGAGGACGGCATAAGAGAAGTATGCATCGTCGCACAGAAAGCTGTCCAAAACCCCGGCGAGATCTTCAACTGCCAATTGGGCAAAATAAGAAGTCGCAGAGACACCGTAGAAATATCGTAGTGACCAGCGTTTTTATCGACATTAAGCTCCAACAGCGAACTAGCAGAACAGCTAGAGGCTGAAAGTGATGAAGTGCATGAGCACAGACGTACATAAGTACAGAAGAAAAATAAATCCATTGACGAAAAAATTCCTATCATGTGAAATTGTACCCTCAACCCACAACGTAAATGGAGGTTTCAGTGTACGTACACGTTAAAAATTGTGGATACCGTTCGCTGGAAGACAGATAAACGAGCAGCATGTGGCTCACATGACACGCGGCCTGACATGGCCTTTGATGTTTTAGCACAACAGCTATGTCGGCGGCATGACGAGGCTTGCCGGAACCGTTTTTTACCAGTTCTAGTTTCACGCATTGTGATAATGAGCGCACAAATTGCTGACAGTGCCAGCGGATGACGATCTGTTACCTCAGCGCCGTAATGCACATAGGTATAACGCAAGCTTCACGGCGATGAATGTGTTTTGTTATGAAACTGGCGCGGTGGAAAGGTTAATTAGTTGTGAGCATCTCTTTCGATTGTTCGGGTTTATGGGTTTGAATGGTACAAACTAGCTGTGTTGTCGTCATGCTTGGAATTACAAACTTTGGCCATGATAATTTCGCCGGTTTTCGCTTTGAGAATTTGCGTTATGCTTCCACAAATTCTGAAGTAGATATAATGTGATAGAGTTTAATAAACTTTCTGTAAGAATAATTCTCAAATGTTGATCGGTTGGCTTAAAATTATTACTTATAAAAATAGCAAAGTACCACCACCCAATGCTCTAGAAACTCGTAAACGTTATTAATCAGTAGCAGTACTTCAAACGCCCCTAAGTAATCAAATATTACACCGATGAGTTGAGACTCAACAGCCATAAAACGAACCGAAGTCACCCATCCGGAAACGAGAATGCTGTTCTGGCCGATGGAAAGACTGATTTCTATTCGGCTTGTTGATCTTGATTGCGCCAATCATCAGCAGCACTGCTGTAGACAACGAATGACTGATAGGTATTCTAAGACCCCAACAAACCATGGTTGGAGCATTGCGAAACTGAAAAACTGTATCATGCTCTGCAACGAGTGGTTTCAGCGCGGGCCAAGGAGAAAGAGAGCTGCTTGTTTAGATTCATATCGCACAGAACGTGAACCGTGTCGGCTTGATCGCGTTGAAGCTGTTCCGGTTGAGTACCGACTCTGTCTTGTCGGATCATGTACCTTGATGTAGGTACACAGAGTAGATGTACCGTACAGGAAAAAGTTTAAGTTAACGTTAAAGAGGCAGATTTCACTTGAACTTTTTCTTCTTCTACTTCTGCATGGATATGTTGTGAGTAGAACGAACATAGAACCGTCAGGATGCTGATATGTGTATTGAAATAGATTAGATTGATTGATTGAACTGGAATGAGATAAGATATCTCTCAACCAGTTAAAAAATGTTACATCGAGTTGCATGCAAAAAATGACCTACATAACATTCACCACATTTTTTCATGTGTTATTAAAATAACAGGTTACTTTCAGAATGATGCTTGTGTATAATATTGCATACAAGGAATTCTTGTGTGTAAAATTGAATGAAATGCAATATAAATTTACATGTTCTCTAATTTACGAAAGATGTAGATGTCTATAATTTTATCTGCATTATTGCGTTCTACTTCATATGATATTTGCAAAATAGGAAACCTTATCATTTCTGCATACTTGTTGTATTGTTTATTTTATATGTAAAGAATTCAGATCTTTGACATCTTCCTTGACAGTTTTATCCAAGTTTTCACAGCAGCTCAAATGATGAATCTAAAAATTTAGACTTTTTGTTTTTCAAGTTTGAATTGTTTCGAACATTTATGCAAATATTATTAGATTTGAAATTGAACTTTTGGTCGAACGCGGTTACAACATTTCCCAAGTTCCAAAGGATAACCTGCTTCGTTCAACTTCACAGTTGATCACCAGAAGTTGTA
Source organism: Aedes aegypti (assembly GCF_002204515.2). Taxonomy (NCBI): domain Eukaryota; kingdom Metazoa; phylum Arthropoda; class Insecta; order Diptera; family Culicidae; genus Aedes; species Aedes aegypti. Next base: position 459,574,291 of record NC_035108.1, read on the forward strand.
TAATATTATTATGTATATAGAAAGAAAATGCATCAAACTTCAAATTTCTCGAAAATGAAAACTTTTTTGAAGAAATATTTAGTAAGCGTGGTAGTTATCATTTTTGTGCACAACGGTTGCTACTTTTTTTTAATAGTTATCAAATTCAAGAAATAATTCATTAGATGTATTTCGTCATACAAATGTTTTGGATTGTGTTTTAGTGGTTTTACATGCATAGGCACCAGCGCTTTGTGTTATGATGTATTCACCGAATTAATCCAGCGTTGCATCTAACCCATTCGAATGCATTCCAATGAATATTTCAAACCATATAATGCAAAGCATGAGATCGAATGCTTTACATTCCATATCGCTCAAAAGCGTGAACTTGCAATTATTGTTACGGTTCTAAATGTTCTACTCTCTCGTTTGCCCATTAGGTATACGAGTTGCAATCATCATTGAAGTAGTAGGGGGATTAGAGGCATAATTAACATACGGGATGAAATGGAAACCTGGTAAGAAATAATTCCTACTGTTATAATCGAAAGAGAGCGAGAGAGGAGAGAATCTCTCATTTCTACATAGGTCCTTTAGTAATGTTTAGCGAGAATTCTTTGAGAAAAGGTATTTTTCATTAAATTTTAAATTCTATATGGGATCTGTATAACATTTGAACTACATAACAATATAAAAAAATATTCGAGTCTAGTACACGACACTGAAGACGACCTTACAATTAAGATCGAAATACGCGAATCTGTCGAAGGACACAAACTCTAGTCCGAAGACAAAATTCACCATTAGGACTGTCTTGAGCAATTTTCGCTGAAGCCAGGCCGCCATCGGCACCCATCGTTAGAATTACAATTTTATGTCACTGATCACTAGTTTTCGATAAAACTTAAGGGTGGTCCTTACTGTTTTCTCAAATTGGTGGACCCCTCGTACGCCATCTAGCTGAACAGTTTGCGAAAAAGCCCATTTTTTGATAAATCTTGGGTATTTTTTAACGGGATATTTCTCATATTTCGCTTGGAACACATAGTAAACTTAGTGGCATCGTATAGAGAAAGGATATAGCTTTCATTTAAACTTGAAAAAATTTTGGCGGCCATTTTGAATTTGGCCGCCATTTTGAATTTTGTTAGAAAAATCGTTTTTTCACCATTAGCGCACCGCTAGTTTTGAATTCTGAGATCACCATCAGAAAGCTGAGGAAAAATTGCGTAAGATAGGCTACAGAAACTAGGTCAGCAATGGTATTTACTCTATCAAATGAACGATTTTCTAAATCATGTTATACGATTTTGACGTGTATGGCGAGTGTAATCAATGCAAGCACAAATTTTTTGTACAACAAAGAAACAAGTTTTCAATCGTTGGTGTATTATTCGAGGTAGATGAAGAATTGGAGTATTATTTTGAGTGAAAAATCTGGCGGCCATCTCGGATTTTGCGCCATCTTGGTTTTAAGTAGTACAATGAGTTTTCACCTTGTTAGCATTCAACATGTTGAATTTCAATGCTACCGTTACCCTTATTCTTCTTCTTGTTCTTTTTTTTCCTCACGTTACGTCCCTACTGGAATAGAGCAAGCCCCTCAGCTCAACAGCTTCTAAAACAAATTATCAAATAGGATTTTTTTAACGCTTATTTGCTACCTGAATGATTCTTCTGCATATCTTCGAGTTGAAGAATAGCATTATTTCTTTCATTTATTTGGTCTAAAACCATTGGTAGAAATGAACAATCAGTTGAACAGGTGAGATAAGAAAGATAGAATCTGATTGTTTTTTTTTTTAAACCGTATAGGCCTGAGGGGCCCAGATAGCCGCAGCGGTAAACGCGCAGCTATTCAGCATGACCATTCAAATCCCGCTGGTCGAGGATCTTTTCGTATTGGAAATTTTCTCGATTCCCAGGGGATAGAGTATCTTCGTACCTGCCACACGATATACACATGCACAAATGGTCAATCGGCAAAGAAAGTGTAAGTGTTTGATTTGTCAATTGTTAGTGTTAAGGTGATTTTGTATTTTGTTTGTACGTTAAAACGACAGGAAATATTCGTAGTAGGTGTCTAGGTTTTTTCCCAGTAGCACTAGGCATACAACTAGGGCAGTAGTATGTCAAATGACCGTAACCATGCAGGCCCAAAACCCACCACCAGATGTCTGGTAGCATAACGTTCGGGTGGCCATGAGGGGTGGGGAAATGGGGGCCATCGTTGAAAACCCGAATGGTTAAGGGGAATGACCTACGACCTAGGTCAAGAACCTCTACGGTCGAAAATAAATTACTGGTCGTGCACTTGCCCGGATACAGCTGAAGAAGCTAGTCGTTAAGCTAGAATTCAAAAAGTTAAGTGAAAAGCAGACAGAGAGTTGAGGAAGAAGATAGCGGAAAGTGGACACCAGGACCCCGCCGTTTTTTTGGTATAGAAACCACCACATTTCTATTACCACCCTACGACGTCCTAGAGCCCAATTCAAGGTACTTTCCGGCCTCAATATTAGCGCCGAAGACCGATCCGTCACCAAATCGGTAGCCTAGGACGCGTAGGAGGGTCCCAGCAAGCTGCAGCCGAAGTCCCCAAGCCAACCCGAGAAGAGCGTGGCCAGACGTGGCCGAAGCAGGAGAGCGCCGAAGGCCGATACTAGGTCGTGAAGAAGGAGTTTGGTGGTAGCTGCGAGAAGAAGGGGCCCCTAATAGGTCAGATTAGTACATAAGAAAGTGGGAGGAAAGTGTAGAAAAGAAGTGGATAGAGAGAGGGTTGTAGCCCAATAAAACTGTACCTAGTGAAGGAAAATAAAGTAGGAGTTTTGAATAGTGTAGTGCTGTGGGTTTTCCTAAATTTCTAGTGCGAACATTCCCTGTCCGCGGTAGACTTAGGTGAGCGTGCCAACCCTGAGGCAGTTGAGTCGGGGAGTCTCTAAGACGCTCCCGATTGGCTGACCGATACTTACAAAAGCTCTCAGTTAATAACTGTGGAAGTTCTCATAAGAACACTAATCTGAGAAGCAAACTTTGTCCCAGTTGGGACGTAACGCCAGAAAGAAGAAAAAGAAGCACTCGACGTGATGAAATTCGGGGTAATGGGGGATGATATTCGGGGAAATGGGATTCGTGGAAATTGGGTAGAATATTTTCCAATAACTGAGCGATAAAAGTATTTAGAAGGATATTTCGAAATAATATTAAACTAAATAAATCATTAGGTTTCTAACGTTGAGCGATCAATGGACACGATTACCTTCGAACTTCTTTCCATCTTCCAATTCAAAAATTACTTAGGAATAAAAAGGAATAAAGCGTAGATAAAAATTATCAGATAGAGATAAATAGATAAACTCGTTATTGACTTTTCATGAAAATTATGTTTACTTAAAATAAACGAAAGATCATCCATTTTGAAAAAAAAAATCTAGTTCTGTTAAACAAATGATTTTTCGATCAATCATTCCAAAATAATCTTTTGACGAAAAAGTTCCAAAGTCATTCGACCAAATGTCCATTCGACCAAATTTACCTTCGACCACATGTACTTTCGACAAAATGTCCTAAAGCGCCCCACTTCGAACATTTTCGGACGACAATTGTTTTTTCATGATGTTCCGTCGTCAGGTGCAAATATGTATAAAACGCTGCCTAATTTGATTGTTGGATAACCCTTGTAATATGAATTGAAATATACTTTCAAGTATGAGAATACGTTCCAGTAGTGTAGATAGGGGGGTGCGATGGGTGCGCTCCGCACCGGGCCCCAGGTTCGCAGGGGCCCGGAATCATGGTAGTCATTTCTCATAGCAGTAGAAATTCAGTTTTAACAAAACAAAATGTATACAGGAAAACTGAATGGATAATGTATAGGGCCCCTGTAGCATCCAATTATATGAATGTAACTTTGATTTAAACCTTATGGAACAATATTTTAGTCATACAATATCCGGGAGCTCTCTATAATTTGAGTCAGACGAACTGCTTTGGAAACATTAATAAATAATTTGAAAATGAATGTTCGTACTCCAAAGATTACTACGCGACTTTTCCATAGGTTAACAGAATTATCATGGAAAAGCTTCAGGAATTCAAGACCTCGCTGCGGGAATACATGAAAAGGTTCTCCGAGAGATCCCTCCAAAAATTATTGTAAAGATTCCTCTAGTGATTCTTTCAGGAATTCAGTTCGAAAATCTTTAAATAATTTGTTTAACTATGCCAAAAGAAAATCCTTCACAATTTACTATCAAATCGTTCACAATTCCAGCAATGATCCTCCGCACAATTCCAACAATGAGATTACTCCGCTAATTCTTCCAGAAGTTCTTGCAGGGTTTCTTGTAAAGCTGCTTCTGAATTCCCGTTTATTGAATTCCTCAATAATTACCATCTAAAGTAATATCTAGAGAAATATTCCTACATTAATACTTTTGAGAGAATCTATGACAAAAGGTCGAAAGACAAAAGGTCGAAAGGACAAAAGGTCGAAGAACAAAAAAGAAGCGACAAAAGGTCGAAAATCTTTTTTCAAAGAAGGAAAAATTTCCCACCATGCAAATAATTTTCGACCTCTTGTCCTTTCGACCTTTTATCTTTCGACCTTCTGTCCTTTCGACCTTTTGTCTTTCGACCTTTTGTCCATAAACCCTTTTGAGACACTATGCATGGATAATTTTAGGGTTGAAAAAAATCCTGTAGATTTTTTTTAGAAACCAAACAAGAATTCCTTGAGAAGCCCTGTTATTTTTTAGTATCACTTTGTGTCATTTTAGAACCACTCCTTCAGGAAACACCCCAAAGAATATCATAGGAATTGTTCTATAAATTCTACCAAGAATTATTCAACAAAATACATCTATTCAAAAATTGTGAGTTCTTCCAAACATTTCTTGGAAAATTTTTGAGGTAAATTCTCAATAAATTCTATTAATAAACTATTAAGGGTTTAACACCACAAAATGCTACATCAATGCTTCATGTAATTCCTTCAAGAGCTCCACTCGAGACATTCCAGGGACTTTCTGTAGAAAATCCTGCAGGAAATTATGGCTATCGTTGGGTTAATTTTCCAATATTTACTTTATTAGTTTTTCGTTACATTTATCCAAGACTTTCTCATGAGTCTATAAGAAATCCAGATTATAAATCTTCCATCTTTAAAAGACTTCTCTCTAGTAGGATTTTATAATCTATTTTACCATTATTTTAGCATCTCCTTGGAGACGTTCTGAGGGAAGCCCTGTATGAATTCCTTGAGCACTTCTATGGAAAATTTTGGAAGAACCTGTTTAAGAATTCCTATGGGAAATTTGGGAAAAATAGTTCAAGGTTATATTCAGATAAATTTCTAGTTGCAAAATCAAAGCAACTCTGAATATAAGGGTAGTATAAGGAAATTCAAAAAACTCCTCGAATTATGTCTGAATTCTATAGAATCGCTGGATGAGTACCGGAAAATATCACTTCCTTGAAAAACGTATCCTAAACAAAAATATGGGAGTAATTCTTTGTGAAATTTGTGTAGCAATCGCTCAATGAACTTCTGAAAAAATCTAAATTAATCAAACACCTGAAATTCACTCTCACGAAACCATATAGTAATATTTGGCATAACGTCACGAGAACCCCTCAAATAAATTTCAAGAAAGATCCTCTGATTGGATTCTCTGAGAAATTTCTATTAAAACATGATTCGTGGTCAGCCTCTTTTTGATCACGTTTTTCAGGCATAAGGACTCTAAGTTTATATTTTCAGATTCTTAGATACTACTAGCCCTGTTGACGAATCACATGATATTTGTATTTTAAAGGGCCCCCGAATTTAACTCCGCACCGGGCCCCGAAAGCCCTAGCTACGCCACTGATACGTTCATAAATAGCAGGAACGATCATTTACCGGAAAATCTTTTACCAGAAGGTACCATTACCCGGAAAACCAAATCTTCCATTTTTGGTGCAATTTTAATTCTCTTCCAATGATACTTAGCTCAACTTATGTTACGCTAAATATGGACATAACTCTCAGCTCGATCTTGCTAAATAGCTCCACTTTACCGCCACGAATATGGAGACCCTCAGTTATGAACAAATATTACGATATAAAAACATGTAACACATATAAATTGTATGTGATATACTTCTAAAAAAAAGAAATAATTTTAGATCCTAGAACAATGTTTTTAAAAAAGGCCAGAAACAAAAAAAAACTGCAGGACGTTTGTGCTATAAATATGATCAGTCATATTTGTATTACCAATCATTTAAATATTATCTGAATCTAGATACAAGTGGGCGCCAATCTTCAAAACGATGCTTCTGGCAGCCTATTCAGAACCTTCAGATGAACTAGGTTCCATGTGCCCTGGGGGAAGTTGTCAATTAGAAACATACCGTCGATGGGGGTGACAATGGGTCTAGGGGGTGAGATTGGGTCAAAACGGAAAAATATGTTTTGTGAAATATTTCAGCTAATAACGCTGATATTACTAAAATTAATAATTTATATGTTAGGGAACATATTATTATACATAATTCATAACAATATGCATTTTTAGAAATAGTAGTTTTTGTTTACTACATCAATAAACTTGCATGTTGAAACTAGATAAAATTTACAACATTTAATTTCTCCTGTACAAAGTATCACGCATGTAATCTAGCCTCTATCGTTGTATTAGTAGAATGTTGAAAGTCTTTTCATTACACATTACAGGTATTTTCCGGAATCTGTTTGATTTTCCCACAAAAAAATATTTTTTTTCGGTACGATGTCTAAAACATTGAAAATGGGGGTGAGATTGGGTCAAGCAAGAACGATAGTAAATGACATTCCAAGTCCACTTTTTTGATATTTTACGGTGCCGGGTGTTCTCTTTTTTCATTAAGATGTGTTTATTCTTTCTAAATACAGCATCTCTGAAACATCAAACAAGTCTACTTGAGTATTCCGTGCATTGAATAACAATACAACGCATTTTGACAACTTCTCGAACCAGCAACTGTGTTTCGTGCGCAGCAACATCATAAATTTTTATCAAAAGGGTGTTTTTTTTTCTAAATTTGATTTTTTATCAGTGCTTTCATATTATAGAAACATCTCACGGAAGTAAAAATGAGTTGGATCGCTGAACTACTTGAATTATGACGTCAACTTCTGCCTGAAATTTATTGATCGTGGAATGTCGCACCGAAATTTAACTATTTGCGAAAGTTTAAAATAATCACTGTTTCAGTACACCTTTGGGGAAACTGAATGGGCTTCATAGCAATGGAGATGAGACTTTGAAGACAATTGGAGGGAAAAACCAAGAAAATGTATGTAAACTTGACGATAAATGTTGGGTTTACATATTTTTTCTCATAGCTCTTCAATTTTCAGTATAATCTTTCTTTTAAGTGGGTTTATCATACTTGTGAAACATCTTAGGGGAATTAGGGGCATAATGGACACGTTAAGCAAATGTTCGTTTTAAGACCCTTAAATGGCAATGTTTTTAATTTACCCCCGGCTAGTTTTCAAGTTTGATGTTAGTACGACGTGCCACATTCATTCATAGTGATAAAAATCATATCATATGTCAGAAAAGCGAGATAGAAAATTGGGTCGAAAACAAGGCTGATAAAAAGGTATCGGGGCGAAATGAACACATGTATGAAATTTAGTTATTCCAACATATTCAATGACTGTCAATCATTCCGATATGCAAAAGGACTCTCCCTCAATCATAATAGCTAAAAAGAACCTTTCTGGGTTCGTTACTTTGCTCAAAAATTAGATTCTTCCACGGTCTTGCTTATATGCCAATTTGAAACTGAGAAAAATTTTAAGTCAAATTTTAAAGAACAATTGAAGCAAAAAATATTTTTTTTTACCGTCAAGCATTTCAAATGCATTACAGATTTCATGCAGTGAATGAACTTTTGATGAAATATGTGTATTATCAGATATTGAGAGGGTGTCCATTTCGCCCCGTATGTTCATTATGCCCCTAATCCCCCTAGATATCTTTTTGTCTTGTTTGCATCGTTTTTTGTCAATATTTTTCAGTTGTGAATGGTTTTGAAATCATATTCTCAAAAACAAGTTATTTCAATTACAGTGACCCAATGTCACCCCCTCTATGGGGTGAGATTGGGTCATTTTTCATTCACTTGTGGTGCCGCTGTGAATAAATATTTGTCTTTAATTTGTTGAACAGTTGTTGATGTACCATCAAAGTACATACACATTAAATTTGAAGTTTATTGGAGTTAAATTGCGATAGTTATTCAAAAAATAAATCGCACATATCCCTTTTTGACCCATTGTCACCCCCAACGACGGTATCACGTATTCATTTCGAATTGTATGTTTATCGTTTACCAAAACGAATCCTTTCCCATATCCAAACTCCCAGTGTTTTCTTGTGGAAGTGCAGAGGACTCCTCGGCTTCTGTAAAACATTTCCCTCCCATTCCCAAATTGACCTGCATTCGGACGCAGCCGGCGCCGGTATTGTTTGTTATAATAATGAGAGCACCAGTACTTACACATTGAGGATGCTACTGATCCCGAGTAGTGTCTGTTGGTTCCCTGTTTAAGTACAGCTGTTCTTGCAATAACGGAGTAGCAACTGCGGGCGGTCAATCATGCTCATGCTCATGCTCATGCTCATGCTCATGCAACATACAAAATTTCATAAAAATTTTCATAGTAAGCTAAGTGAAGTCCTAAACGCGTCTTGTTTTAATGTTGAGTGACGGGTCTATTTAAAGTCTTGTAGATTTAACTATTGGAAAAATTATGAAGACTCGATTCGTTTTGGTCCCTTTGTTTTGCTCTAACCAGTAAGAGAAACGGAATCAACCTGAGTTCCTAGTTATACATGATCGTAAAATTATCTATGAATTTCTCCCAGAACACCAACATTCCTAAAGAGCATCATATTAAAATTCCTTCATTTTTTTTAGAAACTCATTCTAAATAACAAAAATAGTTGCCTCGATGCTCTTTTTTGAATTCTTTTAAGTATAATACAAAGAATATTTCATCTGGAGATTTCCACATAAATTTTCCTAAACATTATGTTAAAACTCATTCACAAGCATTTTGTACATTTTTTCAAGGATTTGACCTGGATTGTTTGTAAAAATATTTCAAACAGTATGAAAACAAAAAGGTTTTCTTCAGTTTCCATGATTTTTTTTGTTTGTTCTTAGCGTTCTTCTTCATTACATGCATTCGTGAATAAATCTCATAAATTATTCCTTTACCTATGGGACGATTAAATTCTTCAAAATGTTCTTGGTGAAATTTCTGGTCAAATTCCCGAAAATTCTCGTAAAATGATTCCTGTAGGAATACGTCGATAGAGCATAGAAATAAATACAAACTTAGGAGGGAAAATGGATGGATTTCTGAAGGAATCTTTAAAACAGTTTTTAAAGGAATATCGGAATTATAGAAAAAAGAATTCTTATGAAGCCTAGGTCCAACTTCATTATGAATACCCCCTAAGGAAGCTTCAACGTATTTTTAAAGGGATCTTCTTCTCCTTTCTGGCGTTACGTCCCTACTGGGACAGAGCCTGCTTCTCAGCTTAGTGTTCTTATGAGCACTTCCACAGTTATTCACTGAGAGCTTTCTTTGCCGAATGACCATTTGCATGTGTATATCGTGTGGCAGGTACGAAGATACTCCATGCCCTGGGAAATCGAGAAAATTTCCAATCCGAAAAGATCCTCGACCGGTGGGATTCGAACCCACGACCCTCAGCTTAGTCATGCTGAATAGCTGCGCGTTTACCGCTACGGCTATCTGGGCCCCTATTAAAGGGATCTTATAAATATTTTATGAAGTAATTGTAGGCACAATCTCAATAAAACTGTAAGATCCAAATTTTGAAGGAATTTCTCGAGACATGCTGAAGAAAAAAAAAATGGAAGAAGTAAAGGAGTAAAAGAAGATAATTATTGAAGTCATTCCTTAACAAATAAAATAATTCTATAGGAATTTTGGGTGTAGTTTGTGGACAAGTTCAACAGAAAATGCATGAATATACTTCAATTTAGGCTAAAAACCCGTTCAATGTACCCAGTATGTTTCTGGAACAATTTATCAAATTATGTTTTGAACATTAAAAAAAAGGTTAAGCAGGATTCCATAGATTTATTTAGAGAAGTTTCCGGAGGAATACATGAATGAACCTACATATCTAGTTTTTTTTTATCATGAACTCTGCTGTGTGAATTCCTTTTTTTTCAATTTTAACTAGCAAAATGTCAGGTTGCTTAGTAACGAAACACGATTTTATGATACTCGAGATTCTCATGAAATGCACTCGTTTAATAAGAGACGAGATTCGGGATACTATATAAGTTTTTATGGAAGAATACTAAGAAGTATCTCCAAAAACACCTTAAAATTTTCAGTAACGATTTATAGAATAATTTCAGGAATAATTGGAGCAACACGTTTAAGAAATATCTAGATAAATATAAATGAAATCCCGAGAGGAACTCCCGGGGAAAAAGGTGGAGCTTTCTCTAATACTTCTGCTGACAATATATTTGCAGAAACTTTTTGAGTTTCCTAACAGATTTGATAAAACCTTCGAATAATTTCGGGCATGATGTTTTTCAAAAGGCGAATTGATTGGTGGACTCCATACGTTTTCCAATCTATCATGATGTTATTTTTGTATGAATACGTGCGCTGGAGACAATCCTTGTAGAATTCAAACACAAGACTAATTCCTGTAATAAAGGCATTGCCTTGCCCCTCTGGCTACGCCCATGCGTGCATGACATCAAACATCATCATCAAGTTTAATGTAAACGTGGTAAGAGCTCTGTAAACATGACGCAAACAATTTTTTGACAAGTTTAAAATTGGCTGACAAAATCGGGTCAAAAAGCTGACAAAACCGGGGGCAGACAAAATCGGGTCAGTACTGTATACTTTCGAGAATACGTTCATAAGTAGGGGCAAAGACTCTATACCAGGGGGGGTATACGCAACGAGGTTCGCCTACCGTACATGTTTTGTGGGTGTATTCATTTGGCTCACAACGCTGCTAGGCATCCCGCTGTTTGAGTGTTGAAATGCATCAGCATTTGCTGTCTGGCATGGCCCGCGTTCGACCTGTGCTGTTTGGGTCGCCCCGTGTGAGAGATGATGCTGTTTGGGACGGCCCGCCCGAGAGATGATTGTTAGGCGAGCTTTGTTTGTAGTTGACAGCCGTACACCCACCCTGCTCTATACCATTACCCGGAATGCAATTTACCAGAAGATCATTTAACGGAAAGCCTTTTACCAGAATGTACCATTACCCGAAAAACCAAATCCTCCATGTTCGATGGCCTTTTCAGTAAATTTCAATGCAACTTTAATTCTCTTTCAATGATACCTACTTAGCTCAAATTATGTTACACTAAACATGGATATTCTCAATTCCATAGCCTGTAGCCTATTTGTGCTATTTTTGTCGAATGGCATTTGTCTGAAAATTTGTTCTTCAAATTGAATGCCAAAGTGATAAGAAAGAAAGAAAGAAAAGCATTCATAATAAGAACATAGTTGGTAATTTTCGACTCAAAAAAACTGTCATTTAAATTGAGAAGAGTGCATATAATATCGCCACCTTAGAATGTACAAAGTTATGACTATGATGAGTGTCAAAAACTTTTCGGAAAAATGGGTCCTTCGGTGAAATGGATATTCGAGAGATTGGCATTCGGAGAAGCGCAATTAATGTACATATTAATGTTGTAACGGGAAGTAACGACCATTGACTTAATGAGAAAAATTATTTCATCGCTGTAACCCACGGCATGTCAGTGAAAAATAATACCTCCACTATTGGTAAGCTGATCCTTTAGTTGTGGTATATTTTTAATTTATGTTCCTATAGTTGCGGTATCCGTTGTTTTCTTATGGGATCCTCCACTATAGGAACACTTTACCGCAACTATTGGTACAAGTAAAAGAAGTTTTTGGCAATTTTAGTGATATTTCATCAGTTTTAAAGCAATTTGAACGCTTTTTTCAAATAATTCGTGCCTCAACAAGCCAATACGACGATTGACAGTGGCGGCTCTGTGGCTAATGTAATGAAATCAGTGAAAATGGCACTACCGCAACTATAGGATCACCCATAACTAATGGATCACTTAGCCTAAATGCAATAATTTTCGAGCAAACGCATTTATGTTCACATGAATATGTCATATTTGGGTGAACTGCATTGATTATTGTCTGTTTCATTCACAACAAAACGCGCCGCCAACTTTTGAGCAGCCTTGAAAAATCGTCACCAGCAAACCAATCAAAGGAGGTGCTTTGCCTTTGTGTTGGTAATACTGGTGAAACGTCAAATGCCAGAAGATAAATCAAAGGAGGTGATTTGCCATTCTGTTGGTAAGACTGGTGAAACGTCAAATTCACAGCAGTTGCTTGGCTGGCGACGATTTTGACGACGGTTTCACCGGCGACGATTACAAATCGTCGCGTCCGATAGGGTGCAAAATTTACAATATCTTTACAATTGTGCGTTTTTGGAAGGTATCGCCCTTCCAAATACGTCGCCTGTTGGCGCGTATATGTAATATGATTCGTTAATAGTGATTTCATTTTTTTTTTCAAACACCAAGAAAAACGTTCATAAGATTCAAATCCGACGCATTTCTGATATTTCTTCAAATCTCTTTTTAAATTGAATGTTTTTCGTCTTCGTCATTAAGCGGTTTTACCGTTGGTACCCGAATTTTGTCAGCTAAATTTTGCAAAATTTGTTTCTAATATGATTTGTACCATAAGAAATGATAAGAATGAGTGCAACCGATACTTCAAAATAGGTACTGTAATTTTTTTCCGTAAAAAGCTGGATACCAAAAATAGGAATATTAGCTTCCGAACCTCAAAGTTCCTTTCCATTCTTAAAACTCACATGATATTAAAAAACCTAAATGCATAACACTTTCATGTTGTGTTTGACAATCATCAAGTGTTTTCATTACTTTGAATTTACCATAATTAGAGATATAACGATCTGAGGTTTATCTCTCAGATAAGTTTGGATTCGTTTAACCGTCCAATGTGTGTCCTCTAAAGGTTAGTAGTATTTTTTTCGCCCCCTTGAGCCTGAAAATCGCCCCCAATTGGGATTCGCCCACTTTGGGAATCACTGAGTTAAATGATTGTGGTGATTTTTCTTCCAAAGCTATCACAAGTTACTTCGACTAGGGTACGCTAATCATAATTCTAGGACAGCGCCATCTTCGTATTTTAACTGTGCGTTAGATCACCAATTGGTGATGGGGTTTGTTCCAAGTTTTGCTTTTCAATTTTTGTCTCGGGTAAGGGTCGGATTCGGGTTTGAAAAATGTGAAACTCGACCATCTCTAATAAACACTTCAGTGATTGCAATGTTTTTTTTTGTACAGTATATGGGGCAAAAACCTCGCTTTTCATGCACAGCATCAGCGCGATGGTTTTTGCAATAACCATTCGCGCACCAAATTAAAGCGTTTTAAAAATGCTGAACAGTCCTTCACAATTTTGATGAAAACAATTAGAAATTCCTTCAGGAAGTTTAAAAGTATTTTCTTCAAGAAATAATTAAAAAAAAATCTATCATAAATGTTGACACTGATTTCATCCAAAAGTCTAAAATAGATTGCTCGCGCTGAGGCGAACGGTTGGCGGCGGTGGACTGATACTTGAATTGAGCGAAGGAGGCAAGCGTCGATGTGAAAAAAAATCGAATATCTCTTTTGGAGCTCCAAAAAGAGGTGTAATAAGTTTGACTTATATTTTGAAAATGGTTTTGGTAAAATTATCTAAAGAATTATTTTAAGAACCTTTCATGAGAACTTTTTTATGTGTTTCCTTTATGAAAACGCCAGAATAACTCATGAAAAAAACTTAGAAGAATACCTTCAGAATTGAATTTCATTGTAAATTACAAATGAGTTTTTCCATTTTTTTTCTGGAATTGCAGCAAACGTATGGTTGCAGATTTTATCAAAAGAAAATATCAAAACTTCTACAGCTGTACTCCTACGATTTTTTCCATGAGGAATTAGTTTTGCCGACAGAATTTTATAACGAAATTGCTTATATAAGCAATTTCTTTATAAAATTCTGTCGGCAAAACTATAAACAAACGTCGTCCACTCTTTACGTTCTCCTGAGACTTCCTAAAATGAATTCCACAGAAATTCCACTTGAGAAAATTAACAGAAGTTTCAGGATGAGAATGAATATCAATTCTTAAAAGTTAAATAATGAAAATGGTACAAACTTTCGTAAAAAAAATCACAAAACTAAGAAAATGAACTTCTGAAATTCATATCGTGTTCTGCCAAAAAATATCAAGCTCCAAATTGCTTTCTGACTCTCGCCAATCATAAGAACTAATGGCAATATATGACACTTCGGTAGGAGATTCACTAAACAAGCAATAGTATCACCAGTTGTATCTTCATAAATTTTGTAATTAATTACTCAAGGATTTCCATAAACATTTCTCAAAAAAAAAAATGGTGGAGCTGTACCTGCGATATTTATTGATGTTTTCCTGGAAATTGATTATACATTTCTTCAAGTACACCAAAAGTTTTACCACAGATAAACGGACCAAACACAAATCGCGATCAAAATTATAGTCGCGAGAACATGTATGCCCAATGCTAAAGTCAGCGTGTTTGACCGATGGGCATAAGTGTGTAAACGTCAAACACGAATAGAAACTATGCGAGCATTTTGAGAGGTGGAATTGCCACCTACCACATATTTCAATCGACCGTTAAAAAGGTGGCCAATTGACATCGATGAGACTGTGACGTCTGCTTATCTGTGGTTGTACGCTATAAAATTCTTTAAAAGTTTGACAGGAATCAGAATCTTATAATTCAAAGTTCAAAGGCATTCTAAATTTCTACAAAATTAATTATGTTAACTCATTAGGGATAACATTAGAATATAATTCCTTTGAAAAATCCTTAAGGATTTAACAAATAAAAACCTCTTGAAGTTTCTTGAACGAGTGGCTTTTCATACTCATGTTGCGTACACTAGAGCAGCGAGCTCGATTTGGCACACGGAGGTCATCTACACCTAATACCTTTAGGGTCGTTGGGGGATCACTTAGCGTCCACGTACGGACTTCAAATTTTTACCTGATTTTTTTTCTTATCAAAACGAGCACTTTACAATGACGAACTTATAACATTTAGCATTTTCGAAAAATAAGGGACAGCCTATTGCACAGGTGATTAGCTCTCGATTATAACTTACTACATTTCGATGGCATAAAACGAAAATCATCAAAGAGGAAAAGCAGAAAGGAACTGAAAGGCTGAAATGTTTCAGCATGTGCAATGTTTCTAATAAAGTAGTAATTCAATTTATTTCCTAACAAAACTCGAATTAATGGAAGGATTACTGAAAGAAATATTTTCTGGTGGATTCTGTTTGTTCTCATAAAGTTCCCAAATATCTATTGTCAAATATCTATAGATTCGCGCCGAACTCATCTGCTCTAGTACTGCATTTGAGTGCTAGGCGATGGTAGTAGTGTTATAAAATGAGTAGAATATAATTTAATTTACCAGTTGTGGTAGCTAGTTAAGTTTCGTTAGATTAAGGTTCAAGAAATAAAATTAGTCCAAGTCGAGCTCTAAAAGAAGCAAATAATCCAAAATTTGTAATTATAAAAGTTATCCTCCGAATAAAGTTCCAAGTGTTAGCCGTTTCCTAAGTGAACAGAAAGAAGATGCTTAAGCTAATTAGTGGCTGTTAGCGACACCTCCGTGAGCTTTGTGCTAGTGCTTTCGCCGGTATTGCCGTTTTCCGCCGAGCATATTGGCTACTTGACAGCAAGTGGCCGTTTTTTCTCCACCGTTCCAATTCCAACGGAAATCGCGAACCTGCCTCAACAGATTCTCTTATGAATTTGGAGAGTTTTGTGAATGTGTTTTATACAAAGAAATATTGAACATAATTAGTTAACTAGTGAAATGATTTGATAGCAGATTTTGATCACAATGGAATTTAATATAACTCCGAAACCGTTATGTAAACCGATTCCATAAGGTGGCTTTTGCCAATTTTGACAAATCTGAATCTGATTTGAAAATCCTTCTGCAAAAGATGTTGGGTACGAAAAGTAACGAAAAAATCTCTACTGTTCCTTGTTGTCCATCGCCTGATGTTAACGAGCGATCAGTCTGTGCAGCCTCTGATTGAAAACTTTTCTCGCATGTAATTAGAAGACTGCAAAGTTTGTAATAAAAGTAAATAAAACATAGCTGGTAAAAAAAGGTAACAAGGGTAGCTATTAGATTGAATTCGCCTGAAAACCTGAACGAACCTGATGAGAAATCAATTTATCAATGCTGGGCTACATAAACAAGCGTATTCGAAAAAAAAATATACATCGATATCTATCGCGCATTTAAATCAGCTCGCGCTGGTGAAACGTTCCATCAAATGTGAGCCATTTTTTGTCCTAGGAACTTGGAAACTTCCGAAACGACGATGTGCTCCATTATGACTGGCAGACAAAAAGCTTTTTTTCGCCACGGTAATGTGGGTCGTGCACAGTTTATTTCCATAGTTTCCGCGGACTGAACGCTGCACAGTGGTTCTAAGGTGGCCAACACCCCGAAAATCAGAGTAGTTTTTCGGTTTCTGTAACATTTTTGTGGTTCAATGTCAAAGTTTGAAGCAAATTGATTAAGTTTTGATTTGTATACAACTTTTTGAGCGAACTACGGACATGATTTTTCCAGGCAATTTATATCTGCAGTCTATTATTCGTCGCCAATTAATGCAACAGCAATGGTATTTTCAATAAAAATGTTCTTAGCATAAGTACAAGCATTGATGACCGCACAATTTGTAGTTGCTATCCCGTGATTGACCAGAATAATTGAAGTTGCACAAGGAATCAAAAGATGTAGCTTTCCATCTTCAATGTACACTTTTCGGTGATGATTTGAAGGTGGCTCAAAGACAATATAGGTTTATATGGAAATTACTATGGAGAAATTTTTGAAAATGTTCCTAATACTTCGGTACTGTAATATAAGTACAAAAGTCTCATCCCATAGTAAAACTTATTCTAATAACCTTAATGAAGGATGTTGCTGAAGGAACAAATCCTTTTGAGCTATTTTTTTCTGGGATTTTTGTAGATGTTAATAGCAAACAAACTCATGAATATCTCTTCACCTATCCGTCAGATTGAATAGCTCTCTTCAACAAATTTCTTTATTATGGATTGAAGAATGAGTTTTCACTATGGGATTTTGAACGCGTGCAAACTGTTCTCCTGAAAATTTGAGGTTCGGCATCGATTCATTTTCACCTGCTTGAGATTTAACGAAGCACTGCCTAGCAAAACGCGTGCAGAATAAACCGTTTTATTTCCGCTATAGACACTTTTTTCAAAAACTGCACCAGCTGAGTCTAGTATTTTGCGAAGACGATAAAAACGTGACAGATCAATTTTCAACTATTCCGTTCACGCGCGCTGTCTACTGCGATCTCCCATTTTCAGAAAATTTGTTCGTGGATACATAAAGTACACCAGTCAAATAATGGATTAATTCAAAATGATCTTTTGAGAAATTGGCCGTCAGATTGAACCACTGTGGTTGGCTGACTCACTCTTACACGGTCAGTAGCGCGATGGTCGAGGTCAAAGAAACCTTTTCTTCATCCTAGAGTTTCATTGACGCCACGGTTTGCAAATGCAGATCATCATCAAAACGCGCCCATCAAAGTTGGCTATGACTGGGAAGATCGCTCTAGGAACACTGAACCAATAAATATCATAGAAAGTATTAAAAACCTCACATACCCTTGCAATAATTGATATCCGATACATGTTATGTGTATCCATTGATATTCAATTAAAGAACACATAAAACACATTATGATATTTCATACCATTCATTTACCAACACTGTGGATTGTATATGAACAAAAGTCATGTATGTAATCCGATGAATGCTATGTGATTTGCCGATGTGAAAATTCTGTCTTATTTTTGTTGGTACTTTCGTGATGGCGGAGTTTGGCTCTCAAGATATAATTGTGGTGGATTAAAGTAAGTTTTAATTTAAAGCGACATATTTTGGAATTTTAGAATAGTTAGCAAATATACAGTATTGGACAAAACATTTGAAACTTTTTCGATTTTCCATACAAAATGACCAACTTTGTTAAGCTATATCTCGGTTATTTATGGACCGATTTGAATGAAATTTTGGTAGAAGATCAGACATTAATTGAATTTCAACATATATTTTTGAGTGATTTTTCCAATCACAAGTTTAAAAGCAGTAACGGTTTGACTAAAGTGAATTTTTTGACAATTTTTTATAAATGACATAACTAAACACGTTGAAGAAATAGCTTCATGGTATCTTCAGCAAAGTTGTAGATTTTAACGAGATGAACAAGTTTGCTGAAGACAGTTTTTGTGTAGGGCATTCAAATTTTGAGATAAATAGTTTTGAATTTTTCGTCGAAAATTACACTTTAGTTAAACCGTTATTACTTATAAACTCGTGATTGGAAAAATTATTCAAAAATGTATGTTAAAATTCAAGGTATATCTGATGATCTGTGAAAATTTCATTCGAATCGGTCTATAAATAACTGAGATCTAGCTTACCAAAGTTGGTCATTTTGTATGGAAAATCGAAAAAGTTGCAAATGTTTTGTCCAATACTGTATGAAAGAAGGGTAAGTTAAATATTTATTAAAGGAATACAAATAAAAGTACATTAATTTCAGATTTGAATTTACAGGAACAGGAGACATCACTTTGATTAGAAGTTGAAAATGACGAAACAAGGACAGAAGGAACAGCAAACTCAGAACGTGCGAAGGTGTTTAAAATCGTATAGGATGTGATTTTCCAAGTTATACCAATTAATGTGGTTGGCTATCCAACGTGCCTAATGCATCACTTGTTCACAAATTATGATGTATAACATAGAAACATTATACTTTCGATTACCTAGGTCAAACTCAATTGATTGTTATTAAACCTTTAGGACAACGCTGATAATTTATCAAATAAACAGTTTTTCAATTATAATTGTATTGTTTTCTTAATGCTACTAAAAACCTGAAATTAAATCGTCACAAACTTATTATACTATCATGTAGAAGTCACTAATAATACTAATATTTATCATCTGAATTTCACATAACATTCATCAGCAAAATCCAATGGTTTTTATTTTGAGTTTGCATAAAATGTATGTGTTTTATCAGATGAATCTAATCAAAATGGAATCGCACAAGTTTATGTGATAAATTGATGAGCGTTATGTGAAAAGCTATATGGAAAAAAACTATATGTGTTTTCAGATAAATCTTACATGATTACTCGGTTCAGTGAAGGAAAGCGCAGCGATTTACCAAATCGCTGGCAGATGGAGCTAACAATGCGCACCCGAGAGGAGCCATGGCGTACTATGCTTTGTCAGTTTGGGGTGTTGTTTGTATTGTTACTACCGAAAACTGTAATTTTACTGTGGAAACAAGATAAAATCGATTAACATCACGGGTGACGAAAGCGAAAGCTACATTTTGCTGTGCTTTATTTTTCTAACAAGCAGATTAGCTTTTATGTAAATTCGATGATTGTGTCGATTTTTTGGCGCATATGCATGAGGTGCATTTCTGATTTTTAACAAGATGTGAAACGATTTCCCACAATGTGAACTTGAGATGAATTGTTTGCGTTATGGCACTAAATTTCTCCCATTACATGTGCAGCAATGAATTTTAATCTGAACATGGTTTCACTTGGATTTTCTGGGATTCTCTTGAGAAAAGCACAATGGTCATTTGAATCTACACTAGACCTTAGCGGCGATGGTTTTAAACGGTGGCGGTGCAAAGTGGCCCAAAGCTGACCGAAAGTGAAAATATAAGGCTTTAAAATTCAATTAGTATGGATAAGTATTGGACCATATCTTGTTAAGATATTATGAGCAGGATTGGGAAAATCTTGAAATAAATTTCCCGCATTTACAGCCTATGATGACACTACAGATTCAGAAAATTCACGCACCTAAAATAGGCTACTTGATGAGATTTATAAATTTGTAGCTACTGTAGTGAGAGAACCACGTAATTTTCTCGAAATTCAAGCCTACTACCACTATTACCATTCCCAGCACTGATTATGAGATAATGCGAAAATGGCAACTTTGGCAAATAAATCTCCCAGTTAATACTGTGAAAGTGCTAATTGAACACTAAGCTGCGAAGCAGGCTCTGTCCCAGTGAGGACGTAATGCCAAGAAGAAGAAACAGGTATTCCTGGCAAAACTTTTATGAATATCCAGGGAGAATTCCCCGAAGAACTAGATTGAGTGATACTTCTACCTCATTTCTCTAAGGATCACTGTGGGAATAGCCTAAGTATCTTCTACTAGAGCATATTTTTGTAGAAGTATGTACTATCATTTTTTTTTCGAGCTGAATCGGCGTACATGTCTAATTTACGCATGTGCCTGGCACTGATTTCGTTAATGTCGGAAACCACGCCATCTCTTTCGCATTGTTGGGGTGGGAAAACTGCCAACATAAACGAATCGAATCTTTAGGGAAGCAGCACTAACAGGTGCGTACGGCATCATGTAGATCTCGACCGTTGACGCATTTTGCTAATGAATGAGGTCGGGAAACGGGTCAACCCAAGTGTGCAATGTAGACGAAGTCAGTTCACCACGCGAGTAGAAATGGGTTAATGGTGCTAATTGAGTCATGCGCTGCCGGTAGCTTTTGCAAAAGTTTTCTCTCCTCAGAAAGGGGCCATACAATTTCTTGGTATATTGCCACAGGGAATTGGGTTTCTATATCTATTCTGCTGATATAGAGGAACCTTTTCAAATGGAAACCGGATCGCGGACTCGACCGCTGATAGAATGCCAAAGTATGATAACTTTGTTTTATCCCGGGCACAGTTTCTGAATAGCTGGATTATTTATTGCCAGTTGTTAAGAATACATACTTCTTTTACCTTTCTGCCTTTTTACTGCTAATGTATCTTCCGTATATCTAAAGAAGATCGGAGAGAAGAAAAGGCGTTCGCGATAAAATGTAACGAATAGACCCTGGTTTTACAAAAGATATGAGAGCCCATTCATCACACCGCAAGAAGCAACACTTTTCTCTGGCACAGCTCCACTCGACCTCTCGACAGAATGGGAAACAATTTATCACGGGAGTTTGAAGCATGGAGTTCGAGTTTCGAGCGACCAAAATATGCTGGTCTTTAGCACACAGTGAGTGATGCATTATTTCACAGCCTCATGAAAGCAGCCAGATACAACGGGCATTGTGGCGTTAATAAAAAGTTTTTTTCACACCAAAATATGGGTTCTTAATTAATTTTACAAACAAAGTGAAAGAATCGAGTTCATCGGGCAGTGAGCGATCTACCTTCAACGTGCAGTGGCCCTGATGATGAAGAACGAAACCAACTCTGAGTGGTGCTGACCGAGAGAGGCACTTGCCAATCAAATATGACTTTGAGACGTTGGCGCTTTCAGTGCGTGGAATTGAATTATAGCATGGCTTAAGCTGTAAGTCTGGGATTTTCGTAAGAGCTGTTATTGTTTCATAACCCGACACACTCTGCGGTAGAAATTAGCTTATCTTTAACAACTGTTACTTCTCAATTTAACGTTGAATTTCAATAGAATCGTGCTTCCTGTGCAGTGTATTGTTTCAGCTTTCTGATGACGGTTGACGCGATTATCTTCTCTTATTTCGAGTGATTTTTTATTACTTTTATTAAAATATCCACAGAAACATGTTACCTAAAGGTTTACAATATACCTGTATGTTTTCGTTGCGTGGAGTATTTCGTAGATTGAAAACTGTCATGTTAGTGACTATACCACTCTTTTTCCAATTACTCATGAAAAACTATTTTGGATGAAATCCAGTCGGAAGTCAGAGATTAAAAGACATGATAATTTCCATTGCCACGCCCGCATCTTCTCCGTTACAAGGAAAAGAAAGCATAATAATGAGATCCTCAAAGATGTCAAGAAGTTGGATCATGAGAAGGATAATGGTTTAAGATTCACTATAAACGAGTGATGCGACCATATTTGAATTTAGTGTACCGTAAAACGGGGTAACTTTGATAGTTTTTTCGAAGAAAACTTGAATATTTATGCATGCTGTTTCAAAGAATTTTAATTCATATTTTTAAAACAAGTACTGGTATCCTAACTATCGATTCCAGTTGATAGATTTCCAAAAGATTTATTCTAAATGGATATATAATTTTTCATATAATCGAAAGTCGGTTTTCTGTTTTGGGGTAACTTTGATAATGGAGCATCACGCGAACAAAATTGAATGAATTACAGAACATTTGTAGGGCGTTCCATATCTTTAGGCGTTTAACGCTATATGGAAATTTCTGACTTAGATTACAAAAATGGTCCCAGTTTGTAAAAATAGTATTCGCTAAGAGTTTTGAGACCGAATTCGAGTTCTACTATAACTAGGCTATCAAGTATAAGTGACGAATTCATTATGACTTCATCAAATAGTGATCGTAGAACAGATTGTTTGAGAGCATTTCAAAATTGTTAAAATCTTATAAATTTTCCATATATGCATATAAATCCTCAAATGTACTTGATTCCAACGAAAATAGCTTTAACATGAAGTGTCATACTAATACTCTTTACTTTTGCATTCGTTTTGCTTAACAGATTAACAGGAACTTTGTTATTTCGTTTAGTATGTTAAGAGTCTCGCATTATCAAAGTTACCCGCATTATCAAAGTTACCCCGTTTTACGGTATGTGTAATATAGTATATCTTTGTAATTGGGTGTGAGTGTGAATGTAATGTTGTAATCGTTGGGAGTCATGTCACTCCATGCGCGTTTGTCATCCAGGGATGGGGAACAAATATATACACTCCCGTGCATAAGTTTGGGTTCACCCCAAACACAAAGTTTTGCACGATTTGCATCATACTAGGGGGTGAACCCAATTTTTGCCCGATGACTTGATTATTTCATTTATTTTGAATAGTTTTCAGATTTTTCCGCAAAAATTTCGAGAGTGCACTTCAAAGAATATAAGATAACGATTCTAGTTGCACCTTGTTTTAAAATTTTGGTCGATCCAATGCTGAGAAAATTTGCTATATTTTATAGTGTACTTTCTGTAAAAATGTCACAAGTAAAGTAAAAATTTAGTATACAAAATTTTAAAAAATGTTTTTTGAAAAAAATATATACAATTGGACGTGTAATTACAGATATATGGACTGAACACTTTTGTATGTTTTTGAGGGGTTGAACCCAAACTTTTGCACGGGAGTGTATACCTAGTGTTCAGCGCTGGTATAAGTAATGGCGCTCTCTGAAACGAGAAAATAAATTTACCCTACACAGAGCCTACAATATAAGCAGTGTGTTTGGAACAAACTCTTCAAATCCGTTCATTTGTTCTAACGTCTAGTAAAAAAGTCGTTTCCACAAAAAAAAATCAATCATTTTGTTGGGATTTTTGTTTTTCTATCTTTATTAACGAGATGTTTAGCCCTGGGCTAGTTCATCTCGGGACCAACGGTTTTATTTCCCTTCCGAAGGATTTCGTCACTGATTTTTTTAGTGATTATCTCGGGATGGGATTCGATCCCAGGTCCTCAGCGTGAGAGGCATGTCTTCTAACCACTACACCAGATCCGTCCCAAATTGTTGAGAAATTGAATCCACATCCTCTGGACGGTTCCGTATCTGAGTACAACTAGGACATGCGTGCATAATTATGCTTTCGGTCGTCAAAACCGTCAAAACGCACATAATATGGCGGTGCAAAACTGGACAGTTAATTCTGGCTTGAAATATTCAACTTTGCCTATCCCAATGGTCATTATAAAATGCGGTTATCACACTTTAATTAGCTCTTTGCAATAACTATTTTCAGAAAGCTTCAAGCTGCACCATCAAATCATTCAATCATAACTGATATAAAAAACACATTTATCACATGTTTTCACATTTATCATATGTTTTCACAGAAAATTTGCACGTGACATCCCGGATAAAAAATACAATACAAAAACAATATAACGTATTGAAACAGTACCATTCAATATATTGGAAATACAATACAGTATTTTGTGAAATGACAATACAATTACAGTACAATATATTGTTTTCAACAGTTCACTGTATGGTATATGAGATTTTTGCAATATAATGTATGGGTGGTTAAGTATCGTAACAATACAAATATAGATATTTTCTCATACAAATATTTTGAAAACACAATATGATATATTGTTCATGTATTGTCTTGATAAGCAATTCGTGTATTGTTGTACAATACAAAAACAATTCAACAAACTGTATCATGGTTGCATGTCAGCTAATGTCAAGTGACTTCTAAAAAACTACTTATTTTGACTTTTTGAATATTTTCCACCCAACATTTCTTGCTTTTTGAACTTGTTTTGTTTATTTCTTTCAGCAAAGCTACATAGAAAAAAGCAACAGTTGTTTTACGCGAAAATAGGAATTTGACCAAAATTGTAAGGTATAAAACCAATTAAAAACAATACAATGTTCTGTTACAACATATTATATTGTTTTTGAATTGTATATCCAAACATGAATAATATTGCTTCGACATTCAATTACAATACGCTGTATTGTATCCAATACGTTATATTGTACATTAATGGTTTATTCCATTCACTGAATGATACGTTTTTATCCGGGATAGCACCATTCGCCGAATCTAATTTTCGCAAGCCGAATTGAAACAAAAAAAAAACGCGAACCGATATAAATGTGACACAAAATTAAAAACGCTCGTGCGATCTCCCCTTATATCTGTATGTTTGTTTCTAATGTTCAGTATACCCAATCATCGTTCAATTGTCCAATCAATTGTTTCAAACTAATGGTTTTACTTACCGTTGGATTAGGTATTGTTGCGACGCCGCTTGAACAGGTCTACTGCCTGAACAGTCCTAACGGCGCAGCATAAACACAACATGACAGCTCCCGTAAAGTGGTAGTGTAGACAGAGAGGGAAAAAGCAAAACAAAAAAACATATGTTAATGTAGTAGAAGTTGACCAGTCGGATATTGGAAAAAAAGTAGTTTCGCCATCGCAATAAATCGTTGTGATTACAGTGAGCATTTAGTTTATTCCATAGGGCCTTATATTAAGTGATTATTAAGCAAGGAAGACTAGATTCTGCAACATCTGTGACACGATTCTATTGGTAAGGACCTGAAATGAAATAACGAAGTTAGTATATTAAAATGTAAATACTTACTAGCCCTACTATGCAGCCGTGGTGATTGCAATCAATATCCGGTAAATTACCTGAAAAAGAGAAGGATTATCCCCATCAAGTTTAAAAGATTCGCTGATAAACTGTAAGTAGAAAAGTATAGAGAAGAATATTGTGTTAATAAGAATTTGTATGCATTAGAAAGGCATCCGCAGAGAAGTAGTTCAGTTAGGGTAGCGGTACCCAACATCATCACACAGTGGAAAAGGAAGTACAAGGAAACCACTTCTTGTGAGTAACATGTTAGTCTTATAAGATGAATAATTATAATAAAATGAAATAAATTTCAGTTTTAAGCGTTGCTGAAAACAAGTCAGCCGCTGTCGAAAAATTTGGTTTCCCTTCGGGAACAGGTATCCTAATAATTGTCTATTTTTTATAAATACTGTGGAAGCGAGTACTTTAATCTTTGCGTCCCTGGCCTGTTTTACAACCAAATTTTCGTGATCCTTTGTCCCGAATGCCATAATTTTAAGCCGATTTCAATAAAATTTTGACAAAACACCACAACAATATTCAAGTTTCGTGACCGATACCGGGAACCTCAGTCGGATGATCGGTTCCGGGTTTATACTGATGTTCCGCGTAGTCTGCACGGAAAATAAACCGTTGCCGGATTCATGAACAAAAAGTCATGATTTCATAAAATTTTATGTTTCATGATATCATGACTAAAAGTCATGAAATCGTGACTATTATGCAAGAATTCGTATGCTCAGGGCGTTACACAAGTCCAACTGTCACTTTCTTCACCATAGTCAACGTGTCTCATGGCGATCGGTGATGTTTTCTAGTGAAATTATAAAAAAAGGTTTTGTTTTTGAAAAAGTTTAAACTCTTCGTTACCTTGCCATTATATCGATGACATTCTTGGCTAAATTCCTGTGAGTTCCCACATTGTTTCACGACACAATTAATCTGCCGGAGCTGTTGGATGTTCCATAATGTACTCCTGACTTTGCAGAATCGGGTAATGTTTGACTTTGAGTGAAGATTTTGCTTGACAAGCTCCCCAAGTAACAATGAAGGCTGAACAACAAGATTATTTGCTGAACATTGGCCGATTAATGGTGTACAAGGCTGAACACCGTGACAGCTGAACAAAAATTTGAATAAAAGCTTTTTAAACACTCTTATTCAGCAAAAAAAAAGCTCAGTTCATGAGCAAAGTTCAGCCTATTTTAGGGTAACTTGATGCTCATCGAAGGAGTAGGCCGTGATTTGTCAAGCTCGTTGAGCGTTGACGATCATTGATCAACCTGATATGCACAGATCAGCAATAAAAATTAACTGAGCACGGCATTGGTCAAATTGAAGTTGTTCATAAAGTTGTTGCAGTATATAAAGCATTCATAGTGCTATATAGGATTAAGGTGACAAGTTAAATAGTCTGTTTTTTTCTAATATGAGAAAACGAGTTTTTGCGATATAGATTATAATATTTGGTGTATTGATGTAAGTAGTGGGAATGTTAACCGCCGCACGAATTTCGTTTCCAGATTTACCCAATTATAATGCATTGCAAATACAACCCAGGCGCCTCTGCCGAAATGTTTTAGGTTTAAGGATTATATAGGCTTCCGCGTCACTGCTCATAAACAAGTTTTAAGATTTTTATACAAATCGCGTTAAGGAAAACGGAAGAAGGTATAAAATTATCCATGCTGCCTTATAACATTTGTTTAATTATCAAACGTTCAAACCCATGCGTAATAAATTGGAATCAAAGTCGATTTTTTAAAATTGAACTTCTTTGAATCCAGTCTTTTCAAAACCACTGACGTTTAGAAATCAATATGGACCAATGCATGAGTTCATTCTTTGACGTTTGAGCGGTGCCGTGTTATTTACGTGACCATGGAAACGAGTGAATTCGGCACCGCTCAAACGTCAAATTCGTAAACTCATGCATTGGTCCATAGTTTGCTTTGATTTCAACGTCCTACACATAAGTTGTGATAGCCATACACTTTGGGGTTGCCAAGTGATATTCCATGCTCATTGTTTATCCCTACGGTGAGCTTTCATGATCGCTAACTACAACCTAACTGAGCAGCGCAGTTCGCTCGCAGCATAAGGTCGCTTTGATTGTTTAATGATCATGCTCATCAAGCTCGCTCACGTCTTCAATGCATGTTCAGCAGTATACTCAAAGCTGAACATCAATAGGAACAAACCATTTTCCATCTGCAGTTTGCACTTTTGTTCAGCCAACCTGAATGACATTGATTAAAGGTTATTTGAAGCTTTAATCAAATCAATAGCCTTTGTCGAAAAATTGTGCAGCTGTAGGTTTCAAAAAATATACTCATCAAAGTTTGTAGGTATGCCCAAACCTAAAAAAAAATTATAAAACTGTTTCATTGAACTCATCGAACAACAATTTTTCACGTCCCGAAGCGCACATGTTTCAAACGCACACAGGCCTATCGTTTGTCGAAAAAAAATCTCCTGAATTCGGCAACGATGACCTTCGGTAAAAAAAAAGCTAGAACTCCACACTCAAGCACGAAGATTTATTTGTCACATTTTTTAATTGTATGTACGAAACCAATATCATTATCAACTTGCGTTGACAACAAATAAACCGTTGTAATTAAAGATTATCGAGGATTTTATACCCAAACAAAAATCACAACATAATTTTGACAGCTAACTTAAGTGTTTTTGCATAGCACTATATCACTTCTTCAGCCTTAATACAACCTTCAACATAGCCCTTATTCAGGCAATTCAATAAGTTATTCCCTTGCTTTAAATGATGCTCACACAGTCTCGTGTGAAGCAGATGTCAAGGTAAGTGGTTATAAATCGATGATTCCCAGTTCAATTCTCATTTGTTCACATTTACTAATCGTCATCTTCAAAACCCAGCACACATCTCCACTATGTGTTTGAAATCGTTAGTTGCATTGATAAAACCAGAGCCTATGAATGGAGAGTTGCGCAAAAAGAACTGGCAACAAGTTCGCCAATCACATATCATTTAATTATTCTGGCCACCTATTTTACTGTGTGCGCTTTCCAGTGACCTCACTCAAATGCACTCTCAATTCGTTTTTTTTACAAAGTCGCAAAGAATTAAATTGAAATAGATCTTTGGTTTTGTAATTATAAAGTAATAACAATGAAATGTTTAATATAGAATTGCAACAGCACATACAACAAACAGCATGAACTCAAAATTTTGATCTTTTTCGGTTTCCGCGTGACGAGCAATAGACCATTTCCGTTAGATCTAACCCCCAGTTTTTGTATTTTTCTTCGAAAGGCAATCATTTTTAATGAATGTAACCGCTTTCAGATTTTGTTTATATGCACTCCTGATTTTCTTTCAAATTTTTGAAAACATAGATACTCACCATATTTTGAAAAATAATTCGAGATGCGGCACAGTTTGTTCAACCCTATGGGAATCAGCGTGGTGATTTTGCAACAGTTTTTCGATTCCACCCCTGCATTGGGATGCTTGTTTACATTTGGAAACGTCAAATCAGGTGCGCGCTCAAACTGACCGTGATCCCGGTCAGGGCGCCCCAAACAGGAGCGCCAACGAAACTAACTTGAAAGTACTCAAACAAACGTCTTTAAACCAGGTTGGAACTGGCGCAACCCGTTCTGAATCACAGTTTCAACTCCAACCCGATTCAGGTTTAGGAAAATATGTTTTCCTCCACATATTCAAAATTCAAAACCACCCCCTAACAACAAATCTCTCATCCACCCAACAGTTACGGTACCGCTGGTTCTGTAGAAGGCTATTTTTACTATTCATGCTGGCAAATGCCTAAATCTATCTGTTGGATGTTGATCCGGAAGATTTCCGCCTTGAGGCGGCAACAGTCGCGCAAGCAAATTTTGAGATGCCTGATCCCTCTGTTTTCTGCCGACGAGGATTGAATAAGCCGGAAGATTCCCGCCTAGAGGCAGCAACAGCCGCTCAAAATTTCCTTGCGCGGCTGTTGTGTCCTCTAGGCGGGAATCATCCGGCTTATTCAATCCTCGTCAGCAGAAAACAGAGAGATCAGGCATCTGTCGACTATAATCCTTGCGTTACAGAACCGTGTAGTGTTCGCCGGGTGCGGTCATATTCGGCCGAAGCGGTGAAGGTGGTTTCCGCGGTGATTCAGAAACCGCGAAGGAAGGGGGAGCGAAACCAGCGGAGCCCATTATGATGAATGAAAACATAAACAAAAATCATCTGGTTATGCCAGCTGATCTTAAATTCACCACAACGTGGTGGCAATACCATAGGGGAAAAAGGGGTCTGCATTTTTTCGAGGTGAAACAAATTGCAGGGGACCGAGGGGTGAACTAACGTGCCGCAAGTTTTTCATCGTTTTCTAATAGTCAAAGGCTCCAAACCATATCGGTTCCTTAGGAAAGTTTGTTCAGTAAATTGTCAGAAAGCATATAAGCCAATAAATTTTTTTCACGGAAATGGTCTATTGAAACAGTGAATTTCTCTTAGCCGTTTGCTCTCTGGGAATTTACCGAAATCAGCCGCATTTGTAGCGTAAATCTGGATTGAATAACATATATATAATTTTGTATGGTTTATTAAATTTTGGGTGCATTTCAACTATGAAACAGAGTTATATATTTCCACTGATGGAGGGAGATTACTTACATTACATGTAACAAGATGGAAGTTCATTCACAAATTATAGGCCCTTAAGAGCAATTATTTTGTTACATCATCGTATCACACCGTAACTTAAACCACAGCATTTTTTTTTATTTCGTCACGATAACAATACTTCTCTCGTCCCAAAACGTGTTTGTTTATTTTTCTCGATAGGTTGACGATTTAACGGTTCGATAGGTAGACTTGGTTTCAGTCTTCGTGCAACCCTTTATTCATAGACTCTGGATAAAACCAAAAACTTTGAATTTGTAAAAAAATTTTTTTGGGCAAAAAAGCGATCGTTAAGCCATCGATGGTTGCCATCTGTTCTTAAAATAGAATTATCGTTGTTGAAAGGGACTTGAATAAGCGCATACTAGACCTTTATTCAGCCTTATAGCTTCAATTAGGCATAAGGTTGAATAAAATCGCCAGAATTAGATGTTTAAAAGCTGTACAAAAGTGTGTGGAGGCTATGAACAGCTTTTGTTCAAACAAAGGCTGAAATGAATTTGTTATTAAAGCGTTTCAGCAGCTTCAAATTGGTACCTGGGTCGTCGGCGATTTTAACTGTTCGGAAGTGATGTATTCCCCCCGTCGAATACAACCGAAAGACAAAAGGTCGAAAAGACAGAAGGTCCAAAGACAAAAGGTCGAAAGGACAAAAGCTCGAAGAACAAAGGAGAAGGGACAAAGGTCGAAAATCTTTTTTCATAGAAGGAAAAAAATTCCACCGAGTAAATCATTTTCGACCTTTTGTCTTTCGACATTTTGTCCTTTCGACCTTTTGTCTTTCGACCTTTTGTCCATAAACCGATAAGGCTAGTAGATTTTAGGATCGAAAATTTTTGTTATACTTAATACATTACGAATTTCTTTCATTGAACCATGCTGAATATTTACCAAAAACGAAATAGTTTGTCTTTGTATACACTGCATTCTTCAATATATAACGGAGTTATGTTTGATCTTTTGATCTTGACGCTTGCTCCGGTGGGGGCGGGCGATGGGGGCAGGATCAAACATGTCGCGCGTCGTTAAAGACACTGACACGTTAATGCTTCCAGTGGACGATTTGCCCTTTGAAGGAAGCACCACACTAGACAACGGACTAGCATGCAACGCCCAGTGGTACAGTCGAAATACATTTCTGACGAAAAGTTTTCCGGACTGAAGTGGGAATCGAACCCACGCCCCTTGACACGATGCGGCTAAGTGCTGGGTAACACTAACCACACGGCCACGAAGCCTACAATCTACTTGTGGATGCCCAATGTCTACTTGTGGATGTGCAGAGGACTCCTCGGCTTTCATAAAGCAAGTAACACGTCAACATTTCCCTACCATCCCCAAATTGACCTGCATTCGGACGCAGTTGTTCTTGCATTAACGAAGTAGCATCTGCGGGCGGTCAATCATGCATATACTGCATTTGTATAACGAATTTAGCAGATTTATATTCCAGCAAGTTTTTGGATGACCCAGTATCGTTTGTTGAATTGACGTAAAAAAGCTTCGTAAAACGTGGTTTCAGTGTATTCTCTTAACAAAGTATCACTCCATTTCCCTTAAATTAGGCATACGTCTGTTCGGCATAATGGACTATCAATATAATAAGAAGGATACATTCCTTCTTTAAAATGCATAACTGCTTTGCCGAATTTCACTCGCTTTCGATGCAACCGCCGTAAAATCATTGGTTGTTTTAGCGCTGACTCACGCTCTGGCGAGCCGACGAATCCAATCTACCAGAATGAAAACCTATTATTTTATGCTTTGTTGAACTGTGTGACCGCCGTCTGAAAGCATTTCCTTGCAATTCAATCCCCGGGCACGTAGCAGGCACCCGATCCCATAGCGGCACCCGGTCCGGTATACAACAGTCATAGAAAGTCCTCACTTAACCTTTGAACGGGCGCGGGAGCATAATTTTCTACAGCGTTTGCTTCTGATGGACCGATGCGATGCGATATTCCGGCTGGACCACAGTCCCGGCCGGATGATCGGACTCTGATTAAGTCGTACCGATACGATGACGCATTCGCGCATTAGGGTGTCTCAGAAAAAAAAACAATGTTCGAGAATAGAACTATTTTAAACTTCGTCTTGCCATCAAGTAGGCTGTTGAAAAACGCTATGAATCGTTTTTTTCAACTTTCCCGGTGAATATCCTGGGATTTTTATACACACAAACACGTCGGAACCCTTGGCGCACAAAACGGAGAAGAAATCATACAAATCCGGTGACCCGTTCGTAAGCCATTTCGTGACATACAAACACCATTCCATTTTTTTTTTATTTATATATATATATATATATATATATATATATATATATATATATATATATATATATATATATATATATATATATATATATATATATATATATATATATATATATATATATAGATAAATGAAAAACCGGATTTAGTACTGTAAGGGGATTAGGGGCATAATGAACATACGGGGCGAAATGGACACCCCCTCAATTTCTGAGAATATGCATACTTCATCAAAAATTCATACACTGCATGAAATCTGTATTGCATTTGAAATGTTTGACGGTATAAAAGTTTATTTTTTGCTGCAATTGACCTTCAAAATTTGACTTATAGTTTTTTTTCAGTTTCAAATTGGCATATAAGCAAAGCCGTGGAAGAATCTAATTGTTGAGCAAAGTAACGAACCCAGAATGGTTTTTTTAGCTATTATGATTGAGGAAGAGCCCTTTTACATATTGAAACGATTGACAGTCATTTAATATATTTGAATCACTAAATTTCATGCAAGTGTTCATTTCGCCCCGATACCTTTTTGCCACCCTTGTTTTCTGCCCAATTTTCTATCTCGCTTTTCTGACATATGATACGATTTTTATCATCATTAATGAATGTAGCACGTCGTACTAACATCAAACTTTAAAACTAGCCGGGAGTAAATTGAAAATATCTTAAAACGAACATTTGCTTAACGTGCCCCTAATTCCCCTACCATACGCGTATTTCGACTTCAATTGTAAGGCCGTCTTCAGTGTCGTGTACTATACTCGACTTAAAATCGAATTGAAGTTCGAGGGGTCTCCAATTTTTAAATAAAAAATCGTACACTTTTTTTTGATTTGGTATTTTGCAAAAATTGATCAAAAAATCAATTTTTCATAAGTTTGAAAAAAATCTGTAGACAGAAAAAAATTAATATACACGTTCAAAAACTAATATTTACCGCTCGAAACCTCAATACGTTTTTTTTTAAGTTCATATGTTCTACGAAAATGTTATGAATAAGCATATCTTTCATTCTAGGGTTCAGCAACTGACTTTTCAGACATCGATTATTTCTGGGACACCCTACTTCGCATATGTATGCAAACGGTTCGCCGCGGGAATTAACTATCATATTTCTCTCAACCTAATCCGGCTCTATTTAATCACACTGTTATTACCGCACAGCTCCTTTTTCCCTCTCATCATGATTATTCTCTTGCTGCGAGAAGTTCCGAAACGGGATGCGATTTTAGTCGGTGTCGGTGCATGCCTCTGGGTGGAACTAGTTTTATAGTTACTCGATCCTCATTTCCATGTGGCTGGACGATGGTTATGGTATCGAATCAAGAGATATCTTGCAGTGAGAAATATTCTGCACATTGCCATAAATCAAGAAGGAAAGAGTAATGTTGTTTATACTCTGATGAGCATCTGGGAAGATATTGACCTTTGAGGCACAAGGGATACAATTCACGACAATTGAGTTATAGTATGCAAATTTATTGGTCAGCATATAAGTGATTATAAAACTAACTAGTTATTTATATATTTATTGGAAGAAGTTATTATAAACATACTCCCCTGAAATCTTGTCCTTCATGGCTTTGGATTACGTAAAGTTTTTTTTTAGTTCCTCAAATCTATAATTTTAACATGTATCCACCCAGAAAAACTTGATGAATTTATTTAAAGATAACTAGCAGTTCATCTGGCAAGATCCTCAACAGATTTTTGATAGACTCTTCGCATAACGAGGTTTATAATTCTTGCCTTACTCACAATCAAAGGTAATTATTAAACTGGTCGTAAATTTCTATATTTATTGCAAAAAGTTATCATAAACATCTTCCTCGGAAATCTTGTCCTTCATGCCTTGGGATTTGGCCAGCCGTTTGTTGGCAAGCTTCTGCATTCGTTCCAACAAATACGAGTGGGGTTCGATCAGCATTTGAAAATCCGCAAACGATAGTTTGTACACTTCGCACACCTCCAGCGCAACCACATTGGCCGTTCGCTTTTGGTCCTTCTTCAGCAGGCAGATCTCTCCGAAGTGAGCTCCATCAACCAGGTGTCCAAGTTCCTTTCCGCTGACCGAGTAGACAGCTGCCGTCCCACTGGCTATGAAGTACATTGCATCGCCGAAGCTACCAGCTTGAATGATCACGTCGTTTTCCAAAAACAGTTCTAATTTGAGACGATCGACAATATCTTCAATCAGTGCGTGGGGTAGATTCCGAAAAAGTTCCACATTATTCACCAAATGCTGACAAGTTTCCATCCTGATGCTGCGTCTCAAGTTCACCGAAATCGTATTTTGAATAGACTCCTCGTCAAAATATCTCATCCGGTACCGATTGGCGAAATGGCGCAGCATCTTCTCCTTCAATTCAGGACTCAGTCGCTTGTTGTAGGCGTATGCTTTCAGTTCATTGACGATCTCGTCATACTTGGACGCACTCAAATCCGTCGAGATCACCATCCGTATCATGGTGAACAGTATGTACGACAGCCATAACCAGCCGGACAGCACAGCGTAAGCCGTCAGCCAACTGTTTGTCGCCATTGGCCCTGCCGAATCCACGTGACTGGACTGCATGGCGATTTGTATCGAATCCATCATCGATCGCACGTAGATCGAGAGCAGAGTCTCGTTCCTGAAGGCGTCATCCAGCTTCATCAGGACGTACCGTTGATCTCTCGACGCCAAAGTGATACTGTTGTTCAGAAGGTAGTTTCTGTACTGGCTGTACTCCAGACGATCCATATCCGATCGAGTTCTGTCAATGTCGTAAGGTACTTCATCGTGCGCGCGGTAAGTTCTCCAGTACATGTCCACCAGGAAATCTCCAACCAGGTATTCCGTATTGTTCCACTCGGGAAGTGCCCCATGGTCATGTGCGTAGAACACCAGCATCGGAATGATATCAGCAATACAGGATGTCCAATGTAGCACATAAATCGTTCCGATGATCAACTTCATGATCGTGATTTGATTTTCACTGGCCTTGAAAAATTTCGGAATTGTCTCGAAACGTCTGTTGACCTCGTGAAAGCGGAGAATATTGGCAAAGTAGAGGAAAAATGCAAAAATCAAAAAGAAGATCTGTTCCGATTGGTAGTAACTGCGATCGAGCTTGTAGATTAGCAGAATAAACGGCATGGCTCCGATCAAGTCGTACAAAATCCTCAAGTACTTGAAACGATGCAGCGCTATTCTACTTGGATCCAATACGACGGTTTTGTTCTTCTTCACAACGTATCCGGTGAACAGCTTTAAAATAGTATCCACGCCTAGCACTACACATAGGATCAAATCGAACTGAATTATAGCAGGGAAGCTGTCCACGTCGATGTAAATGAGATACGAAACGACAAACGAAAGGGTCAGCAGATGGGTTAGCAACACGAAAAAGATCAATATGTCCCAGTAGAAGTGGAACGCACTCAGCGGATGGATTATGCATGCCGGATACTGTTCCAGCAGTCGTTTGTTCTCGTTGGTGATTTGGGCGAAACTACGGAAGTACGTTTCCGTGTCCGGATGCTCCGGAGAGAGCAGTGTAACCTTCCGTAGTCGACGTCGTATGTTGCGCCACGTGGATGATTCCGAGCCGTTCGGCGCCAAACCAGGTCCGGCATTTTGCGGTAGATTGCATCGATGTCTATCTGCGATGTCTGTCATTGTTGGTAATATTTACTGATGATTAATTTGAATCTTTCAAAAAATCTTATTGGTTGCTGTGATTGTTTTCCGTGTACCATTTGTCTCAAACTTCAAACACTCGCTTTCGTATGGAGAACTCAAGAGCGGTCACGCATTCTGCCATCACCATCACTCGATCTATGTATGAAAAGCGAGCTTTTTTCAGGGTGCATGTACTCGGTATACGCATGCGACGTGTCTTAGGTTAAATAATTCAATGTGCCCGTTCGATTTTGACAACATGACCATTCGATTTTGATTACATGGAAATGCATATTTAAGAAAAAGAAACATGGGTCAATCATCACTCAATCCTGTTAATCTCAACGTTTGTGTATGCCTTTTAAGGCTTCTTCTTCTTTCTGGTGTTACTTCCCAAATGGGACAGAACCTGCTTCTCTGCTTAGTGTTCTTATGATTAATTTCACATTTATTAACTGAGAGCTTGACCATTTTTGCATTTGTATATCATTTATCAGGTACAAAGATACTTTATGCCCTGCGAAGTCAAGAAAATTTCCTTTCCGAAAAGATCCTCAACATGTGGGATCCGAACTCATGACCCTCAACGTGGTCTTGCTAAATAGCTGTGCGTTTACCACTACGTCTTCTTCTTCTTATTCTTGGCATTTCGTCCTCATGGCGATCCCCTATTGCTGTTTGAGCCTTTTTGTGGTTTACCATGTTCAAAATAGGTCATTATTACGGTAATTAAAGTTTTGAAAAAAAAACTACGATTCGATTTAGGCAACAAGATTTTTTTTTTGCATGTTGTCAAAATCGAAATAAACACATAGTAGTTGGGCTCAGGGTGGATGCCATTCCTAGTACTACAATAATTGGTCCATTGGTACTACAAAAATTGAGTACTTTTTAACAGGTTGCAGTACACTTTCTACGGTATTTTATATTTTTCTCTATTACCCTAAACACCATAAAGTTTTGGGCACCTACAAGAAACATGGAGATCTTTATCTCGTCTTCATAATGAACCTCATAGTGGTTATCACGCTCAATTGTATAAGTTCCCTAGTGTAGAAGTGTTTGTGAAACATAGAGGAATACAATATGCACTCTGTCCAGAAAAACACCCAGAATCTGGGTGTAAATATTTCAATTTGGGTAATGGTTAGGTGCGTGTTGGTTAGGGTGGAAAGAGTGTGCAAGTTTCGTAGAGGAAAACAAAAACAAACTGTGTATGACGAGCGTAGAGTAACTCGGTGTAATACGCCCCAATTCAATTTCACGGCTTGAGGCTTCTTTTACACGTTAATATGATTGCATATCTTAACTATTCGCGAAAAATGATGTGGCGAATATATGTTCTTTTAGAAGTATGAACAATTAATAGAAATTCTAAAATTATCGAAAATCAGGTTTTTGGTTTAAAATTTTGCTTCTGATAATCAAGCCTCAGGGTGGATGAAGCCCATTCTTTACTATTGTAATTATTACAAAAACTTTTACCGAAAGACGAAAGCTAATGGACGAAAGCTTAGCAGATGGTGGAATTTTCCTTGTGAACATTTCTACCACAGACAAACAGACGTAACACTTAGAACAAATCTCGATCAAAATCATAGTCACAAGGACATGTGCGCCCAATGCTAAAATTATTGTATTTGGCCGACGGGCCAACAGATGGCGGTAGTGTGCAAACGTCAAACGCGAACAAAAACGATGTGAGCGCTGCGGGTGGCGGATTGGCCACCTACCTATTTTTGAATCGACCGTTAAAAAGGTGGTCGATGGACAATGATGAGAGTGTGACGTCTGTTTGTCTGTGTTTCTACCACGCTGTTGACCTTTTTACCTTATGCGAATGTTCGTGAGTTCAAATGTCACTAGCCTCTATTGGCTCATGTCACGATAGAAAGAAACATGGTATTATATTCCGAAAAATGACATTTGGCAGTGACGTCATTCCTATCGCAATCTCGAACGAGTACAAGAAAAAGCAAAGCCTGCTTTCTTTTACTATCCTTCTAGCCCCATGCTTGGCGATAGGAATGACGACACATGTTTTTATTGAAAATCGTTGTTTACACGTGGGAATAGCCTACCTTGTTGTGTATACCGTGGGCTCATGTATGGCATTCAACCTAAACTGTCCATGATCGCCTAGGTGACGTAAACGCCATTGATATTTCCAATAAATCGGCTCTATTGTGCAAAGTAAGAGTGAAGATGCGATGTATTATTGTCCATAGAGAGTAAGGTTCAACCAGAGAATATGATTATACTAGAGAAGCGCGGAGAGCATTTTAATTTTGTTCATAAACAATATGACCATCAATAATTAAGGTGATTTAAACACCATTTAAGTGTGCGTGTCATCCCGTCTGTCGCCAGAAGAAACCAAGCTTGTCAATGACGTCACATCCGTCCGCTTTTCACTAACACACATCCATCGTCTTTTCTGTGTAACATCGTTTTGAGTCTCATTGAATTTGTTCGATTGGAACCACGTTTGACGGTACAATTGGAACCTTTGGCTTCAGTATTCGTGCTTCTCTTTTATAAACAAATTCTCTGATTCTAACCACATCTAGAAGCCTGCGTGGTTTACAACTTTAATTTCCCTTAAAATCATTGAAAATATGTGACGGGCTTGGTGGTGTAATGGCTACCGCTTCTGCTTCATATGCAGAAGGTCGTATGGAGAGAACAGGCATGGTAAAAAAATCGATTAAATCGAAATCCATCCGTTTAAGTTCTATTCCGCATGCTTAGATGTTTAGATCAGTAGTTTAATAAATTATAGTTTAAATTTCATGTGAACATAAAAGCCACAGAATTGTCATATACTGGAACATTTCTGAGAGCGGAGTCAGTATCTGCTACAGTAACTCCTCACGATTTGAATTCTCAAGACACAAAAACATGTTATATTTTGTTACACAGTGTAGTTGTAGATAACCCCCATGACTTCGGGTAACTTCCAATGTGGCATCGAAAGTTGTAAAAGTACTTTAGATATCTAAGAAAACATGCAATCCGGATTGCACTGATTTTTTTTGTCGCTCCTTAGCGCCCAAACCGTTGCACAGTGGACCAGGAATTAGTTTTACGCGGAAAGATGAATTTTGAGCTTTAGAATGAAACATTAGAGAAAACGGTCTTCTACAAAGTTGTTGGCATTAGTTAAGCCCTATGTTTGGTGTTATTAAAAATTAGGGTGGGTCACATTATCAAAGAAATTGTGTAACTAATTTTCTTATTTGTAGAAATTATATTATGCATGCTTCAGCAAAGTTGTAGAGCATTCAATTTCAAGCAACTTCGCCTAAAAAAGTTTTTTTGTATCTCTTAACTTGACCGAATTAAAGTTTTTTTCCTAGAGTTTTTCAACTCTAGTTTATTAGTTATTACCTTCTCGTCAAAGTCGTATATGAACGACTTTTAGAACTTAACAAAACGCAAATTTGAATGCAAAAGGATTGTTGATATCTATTCTAGTTCAAAAGTTATTAAAGTGGTTTTGATAAAATTCATTTGTTTTTCAAGGCATTTTATTAGAGTTACAAAAATAACACATCTGTATTTATTTTGTATAATACACAATTTAATTTTGTCTTTTGAATGCCGTCAAAAGATATTTTTATGTTTGTCCCAATCAGAGATATTCACAATCAAAGTAGGCATGTTTTTTTGAGAAAAACAACAATTACTCCCAAACGGAAGGGGATAGCGAGTTTCTTCACTCACCAAATTACGCATTTTTCAAAGTTCTAAAAGTGTTTCATAGACTACTTTGATGAGATATTTGAATTGAAAACGCCAGAGCCAAAAAACCAGTTTTGTTCGGACCACCCTATGTCACCGTAGGAAAAAAGCTCTAAATCTGTCAATTTAAGAGATACAAAAAAATCTTTTTTAGGCAAAGTTGCTTGAAATTGAATGCTCAACAACTTTGCTGAAGCATGTATAATATAATTTCTACAAATAAATAATACGTTTCTACAAAAAATAATACGTTTTCCATAGTTATCTCCATATAAAATTCAAACGGTGTGTGCCCATTTCCCATAGGTGAAACTTCGGCAACAGTCAAATAAACTTATTATAAGGACGGAAATTGACATGATTGTCATGTCTATTTATTCGTCTGATTTTGTTATTTTCGTTTTTTTTCTCTGATGTTCTTTTTGCGCACTTCAGTTGTGCAAATTATTCGTCACACATAACAATTAAGAACCGTGAAACGGCACTTGCCGTTTTTTGAATAATTGCTGAAGCAGGGTATTTGAATTACAAAACCTCCCTATATACCACACCAACATTACATATGAGCAATCCTCATAATATACGTCAATATCACAGAGTTTTCATCTCATTAGCTACCGAACCATAAATTTGCACAGCAAATTGTGATGATCATCACTCATCATGCCCGAGCCCAACCTACACGCCAGCAGCTACGAAACGCATGACATCCCATCAAACCATCCGAAGGAAGGCTCATAAAACGACACATCACACCACACGAGGTCTCAGACTTAACATCTCTCGTACCAAACGCAACATATAATTATCATTTTTTATTGTTCTTGTCGGTGAGCATAATCTCGGTTCGGTTTCGAAGCGATTTCATCGTTGCAGCGCGGGCGAACATGAAATATGCACACGATCGAACAATGCAGCTTGCAACCAACAGTAGCAGATTCAGCTCGATTGCATCTTCTCACGACATGCTGCATGGTGTCGGTTGGTAGGTACATTTGCTGGGATTGAAACTGCCGATGGCACTACATATACAACATGAGGCGGTTGCACTACACACTACAATTTGCAGATCATATCTCTTTGGGGCCGTCCATAAATAACGTAGCATTTTTTCAATGATTTTTTACACCCCCCTCCCCCCTCGTAGCATTTCGTCACAAATACTGATACCCCCTCTTGGAAAATACGTAGCATATCAAGCACCCCCCCCCCCCTACATTTTTTTTATTTGTTTTCCTTAGCAATTGGGTTGAAACAAAAAATTGGAATTCAGAAGTTCAATACAGGTTTCGATATCAATTACTGACTGAAACGTAAGGACAATCTGACGAATAAATGTTTGATTTGTTGTAGCAGCTTTTCCTGTTTAAGTTGTTGGCTAAATTGTATTACTTTTGCTGTTGTTACTATGAAAAATTCATTTACAGCTGAAAATATAGAAAAAGGAAAAATCTTTTATTGAATTGATGAAGCTAACAGTAACGAGTTAGGGTACAATAGATTTTATAATATGTTGAAAAGACATTTAGTTACATTAGAGGATTGTTTTTTTAATTATTCGTTGTTAGGAAACAGATTTCAATGAAAAAGATCAAGATAAAATATATTTTATTTGAAATGGATATTCGTCATTATTATCCAAATTCAAATCCATTTAGCAATAAGGTGCCAGATGTAGAAAAGATTACACTTGTTATGCTTTTATGGGCAGTATACAAGTTATTCAACTTTATAATATTTCAGCTTAACTTCATTATCGTTCCCCATACTGAAATAATCTTACACAAACTATAACGAAACAATTAAATACTATAAATAATCTTTCTTCAAATTACCGGGTTATTAAGAAAATTGAATGAAAGAACAACTTCGATAACACTCGAGTCTGTTGTCCAGGCTTTTCCATCGAGAGCATTGATATATCAAAGCAAATCGATGAGTTGATTGGGTGGAGATCTTCTGCAACATTGAGAGTATAATTCACGGAATGAATATCTTGTTTTAATGCTATATTTGCTAAAGCGAACATATGTTTTTTTAAAGAATTAAGCTCTAACAGAAAATATGAATCAAACTAAAACAATGTTTTCCAAGTCGTTAAAGCCTTGATTTTTAATTTGTTTATTTATCTTTTAATTTATATATTTATAAATTAATTTATTAATACATGAATATAATGTTCACATAATTATTTAAAGCATTCAAAAATCTGTTTGATTACACAATCTGTCATATGAATGTTTTAAAGCTGAATCATCATTTTAGAACCCATCTTTATAAGTCAAACAAAGAAAAAAGAAGTTTGATAAAAAAAAATTGTGTGTCATTTTTTTCAGCGCCTCTCTTTTTACCGACGTGATTCAAAATGCTACGTCCACTAGCTAGGACCCCTCCCTCCCCCTCGTCACACATCGTCACAAATTCGTGAAGACCCCCCTCCCCCCTAAAAAGCTACGTCATTTATGGACGACCCCTTTTGAGTCGAGGTATGATTCGTGGGTTCTTAAATTTCCTCTCCTTTCGTTTGATTGAATAAAATTATTCCAGGCACCAGACAAATGCGAGTCTCTAGACTCGGACTACAGACACGATTCAATGGCTTTGCTCCTTTCATACCTCCGAGATTTATACTATTCTGCACCAGAGAGGATATAAATGTATCAAACATGTTTTGAAAACATTTCTTGTTGCAAGATCGAGGAACTTTTCGTAATGAAAATTCTCTCGACTTTTCAGAACATAGACTATCTCCGTGCTTGTCACACGATATAGATACAATTCCACAAATGGCCATACAATGAAAACTTTCAAATAATTACTTTATTGAAAGAACTCAAATGAACACAATGCTGAGAAGTGAGCCCAGTTCGAACGTAACACAAGAAATAAGAAGAATCCTCAAACGGATCTCTGAATGAATGGACCAATGCACGAGTTCACTAATTTGACGTTTGAGCGGTGCCGAATTCATTCGTTACCATGGTCACGTAAGTAACACGGCACCGCTCAAATGTCAAATAGTGAACTCGTGCATTGGTCCATTGTATAGCATAAACTGACTGTACATGTCAATGGTTGCTATTCCGTGATTGATCAGGACTGCTAAGAATTGCACATAGATCCAAATGAATAAGGGATGGGACTTTTCGCTTACTTTCGGAGTGCACATTTTAGCAGTGATATCAATAACGTCGCCGACCAAGTCCTTACAGTCAGTTGGAAAGGGAAAGGAATGTTAGGGTGTAATGATTGTTGCTTCTAGAGACCGAGGAGATACCTCTGCATTCATCATCTATCATTCAACGATTCTAAATCATCGAGTTATTGCATGATTTCCTATATTTTAAATCAGTTAATTGAACCATATAATACGGGTGATATTAGGAAGGTGCATCAGGGCATCATTGAAGTTACAGCTAGACAATGGAATGGAGTGCCAGCCGGAGTCAGGGTTGAAGTAACCGTAACATCCTTGTAGATGGGTTCTTCTATCCCAACAGTTGTAATGGATTTGACGCACCCTTCTTATGACAAACCATCCCGTGGATAACTTGACAGGTATTGC
This sequence comes from Aedes aegypti, assembly GCF_002204515.2. Classification (NCBI taxonomy): domain Eukaryota; kingdom Metazoa; phylum Arthropoda; class Insecta; order Diptera; family Culicidae; genus Aedes; species Aedes aegypti. Next base: position 459,617,518 of record NC_035108.1, read on the forward strand.
AAATTTCATCATTCTTTCCGTTGGATCATATTATTGAAAGGAGATTCTCTATTTCCCGCGGGTTTCGCGTAAGTGTCTCTGCTTACGGATCCGCCACACCCCATTTTGGCCCTTCATACAATGGTATGTTGAATTCAGATTGATAATGAAAATTGACTGTACTGTTAAGTGGAACCGCATGCAGAGCAAGACTCAAGCTAGGATGGTGGCTACCTACATACATATACATACATACTTTGAAAATTTGTTGAGGAGTTCATAATGGAATTTAAAAAAGCAGAAACCATACGTATAGGAGTTCTGCAGTTTTTCAAAAATTTACCTTTGTTTTTCCTTCAGATTATTTTAAGTTTTTTTCTTTTTTTATGTGAAGTTCTTGACAAAAGTTTCGAGACAACGAAAAATAATTGATTATTCATAATCTTTTCTCTACCAGTGAATGATTTTAGAATAATTAAAACCTCTGATGAATTGAATAACAAGCAGTTCATTAAGAATATTTTTGGATTCTCCAGAGCTCTGTTAAAAAGCCCCTAGAAATTCCGTCTTGCAGTTGCAAAAGGATTCAATCTCAGAATATGAATTCTGCCAATAATTGATGCAACTATTTCTGAAGAAAAGTTTTAAGGAAGATTTTTACAAAATTTTTTATGAATAGTTTAATACGTCCCATGCAAGGATGGAGATGTTGGTCTGACCCCCTGGCCCTTCCTGTTCTTACGCCAATGTCTAAGACATTGTAGAACATTGTATACGCCTAAATGCATCACTAAAACAGTTTATATTCTGATATGTATTGTTATTCTGATCTCGTAAGCCATGCCACTCTAATTTCACATCACTGAAATATGTGAAAAAACTTGCCCGAAGACACCACTGCCCGTAACTGCATGTTTGTAATATTCGACAAAAGTAGGCATTGAGTAAATTGGATACCAAGTGTGCATTTTATGGCAGTATGGGATGAAACTAAAGTTTTAAAAAATACCAGAAACTCAAAAGTGTTTCTTTGAGGCTGATATTTTGTACAACTCATATCGCATACGAGGTGAATAGTCAGAAAATAATCCTGATAGAAATTTCATTGCTATTACATTACGAGGCTTTTTATAATTTCAATGTGGCTATTATGCGGTTATAATTACCAATGTGACAAAACAACTTGGTATTTGTTTCGAATTTTCTAGAACAATCTCACAGATTTTAGTAAGTTGATCGAAAGTATTTATCGTTTGATGACTATCCGTGGTATTAACTCCAATTTGTCAAAAATATCGAATGTGACTGTTATGCAGTTATGGGTCGACCATTTATCTGAAACTGACGGTTTAGGCGCAATCATTTCCATCTTCCTAGATATGGCTTTAGGACCAATATGCAATGCTAGTCTAACTAACATTCCTTCCATGAGGACATGACGTGACTCAAATAAAAACATCTGTAAAATCTAACCCCTAACTCGATGGAATGCGCAGTCTCTTCAATAGGGTCCTAAAATTTTTAATGAAATCTTGTTTTAATTCCATAAGACGAAAGACCATGATCTTGCAACCACTTTAGCAATTTTTCCTGTTAAAATAACGGTTATATCACATTTAAATTTTAATTTAAAAAATCGGTTCAAATTTGAACCTTGACATTTTAGATCATGTTTGACATTCACTGAGTCGGCAAAAACGCCACAGGGGCTCATCTTTTTAACACTGGGGTTGTTCCTATTTGACATTTCGGAAGGGACACGGGAAACAAAACACACTCAAAATTTGAGTTTAAACCAAAGGGTGTGACAAAATCTCAAGAATCAGAAAAAAAAGTTTTTTGGCCGTAAACCAATGAAAAGCATTCAAAAATTGTGTAAACATATGTTTCTGGCCTAAGCTTAACCGTTTGGTACTAAAATTAGAACAGGACCCTATTAAATACACTTCGATCTCTTAGTAAGGGAACGTTTCATAAATGACGTAGCATTTTTTCAGATTTTTGACACCCCCTCCTCCATTGTAGCCTGGAAATTTGAAAACTGAGTAAGTATGTGTTTCTGGCGGCCTAAGGTTAAGTGTTAAGTGTTTGGTACAGACACAGATAACAGATGTCTATGCTAGAACAAAAAAAAATCTGAAAACCTGTGTAAATATTCAAATTGAAACTCCTTGCAATCACTAGCGCCGCCACACAGCGAATTGCGTAAATCAGTGGTGAATATTGTGTTTGCCTTGTGTTGTGAATATTGTGTTGCACTTGTGTTGCCATTCAAAATGACCATTGATTGTCTTACACAGTTTTACAGCCGGACTTCAACGTCTGTTATCTGTGGTACAGATCTTGATGACCCTATCAATCAAATTTTTGAACGCAGAGAACCTTTTGTTTTGCTGCATTTGTGCTTCAAAAAGTTATTGGTGCGGTTTCGTTTTATTTTTATCTTGCTGTAATAATACATGGACTTGGTTAAAATTATAGTAGTCTTCAGTTAACACTAAATTGAAACTTGAATATTTTTATTTTTGTAAGGTACAAGGCCAATTTCTCTTCATCAACGTCGACGAATTTGACAGACTATTTGTGACGGTGACAAACAATAAAAAGTTTTCGTTACTGTCTTAGCTCAGCGCCACCAATGACGCTCAACTACCATCAACCAAGCTCCTCGTCACGACGGAAAATCTATGCCGTTTCTCTCTACCTCCGTTTTCGTAGAACAGGTGGAAGTTGAATAAAAAACTTTGGAATATTAGTAGCCCGGGCCTGCCTACACGGCTAACACAACATATTGAGAGTGTGGTTGCTCAATTGCCAATACAAGACTTCTTGTTGGCTTGCAGTTCGTAGCTCAGATTCGTGTTGCCTGCATTTGTGCGATTGGTGACGATTAGGAGCTTATGTTGGTTCAGTGCAAAGCCCGAGTAGCCCACATGTTGTAATTGAGGCAGAAAAGCTCTTATATGACCAGATCTGGTCATATAAGAGTTATTCTGCCTTATTGTGCTACTTGGGAGGAGTGACGCGAAGAGTGACGAAAAATATTGCTCGTTATCTTTTTACGGCTCTGTTTCGTCGAGGTGTCTCTTATAGTCATAGAAGACGAAAAAAGGACAATCTTTTACTCGCTGATTTATTTTTTATTTTTCGTCATTGGTCAGTGACGAATCTGATGGTTACCAACCCTACTCTTCATGATGTCTTTCTTTTATGAATAATCGTGAAAAGATCCGTGTTTTTTTAACATCTTCAATCCCTTGTCTGTGACCAATCAGCTTAAATCCCATATGCTACGGTTCTTCGCCGTACATGGAAACCAGATGAAGATGAAGACTGCTTAGAAAAGCCAACAATTTGGAAAGATACTCAGAACTTGACCTAGAATATAATGAACTGGGTGGAGAAAACACGATATTTTGAATATTTTGAATCACCGTGAGTAATACTTCATACAAACAGAGGTAAAACTCTGCAATCAAAATTATCGTTGTAATGACAGTACACAATTTAACAACAATGACATTTTTGCGTGTCTTAAGGATCAAATTATGTGTCTCTAGTAGATTTGGTATTGCTGAATCTGCTTCCGTTCTCAGAAATATTCCAGCACGTTACAATTTTGAGCTACCGGTCGCCAAAATTTGTGTATAACACTGTTATTTATGTTTACAATAAATATAAAGTATGATTTATCAAGCTTTTAAGTGATTAAATCCAAGAAGCATTCAAGGACTTAAGTTTTCGTTTAAGGTATAATTTTGATAATAACATTTAAATTACTCAACTTTTTCACCATGCTTGCAATCCATACATAATAGGTTTCTCTTGTAAAAATACAAAACTTTTCTGAATCATAAAAAAAAATATTTTTGAGCATCGAAATTATTATCAACTATGTTGATAATAATCGGTTTACACATGAAGTTTGAATTCTGTGGCAAATTAAGCAAATAAATTGCCATACAAGCTGTTAAAATAAATTCAGCAACCCTTAATTAAGTAAATAGCGATATTTTGGTGATTGAGATAAAAACGTGATCCGCAGTCTTACCGCCCAATTCTAAAAGTATCATGATCGATGGCCAATAAGTAGAATGTTCCGTCTGTTTATCGTGGTAATACTTACTGATTTGGTTGAGCTGGTAAAAATTCGCTCCGTGTCGACCTAAAGATCTGTATCATTAAATAAATTAAGTGAGTTGTCCCGTTAGCGTCAGATTGCCACTCTTCAAAGGAAAGATTGGGGACTGCTAATGTTGGTGGAAGTAGGTATCATTCACAAAAGATTTCGATGCATTTCTTCTCCACACTTCCGCCTCCGGTTGCGCAACATGGGGTTTTGTGTTGTGCCACTCTCAATCTCATCCATCACACCTAAGATCGCGTGCCGGCAGACCGACGACAGATTGATTGAGGCCCCAAGTCAACTGACGAGTGAACCGCCTCCTCCTGTATTATGTGCCGGCCATGGTCTCCGGTAATTGATACAGAAATCAGAAGACGGAGGCAGAGCCCATTCGAGTGGATGTTCAAGTTCATTCATTAGATGGTTTTTCATTGTGCGAAAAAGACACACGCGTAATGAAGGTGGAATAGGGTGTTCCAAAATTGAGCTATGTCTGAAAACTTGGGAGCTCAATCTTCAAATGGTAGCTAGAGATATGATAATCAAACATTTGTATGTATGGAAAACTGAGAAATTACGTTTAGAATTTGCCCCGTTGATATTTTTGAAAAAAGTCCTATTTTCGTGAATAATAGAAAACAATATTCCAAGGCCTGCTACTTTTTGTGATACCTATTATTTTAACATTTTCGCGTATCCTTCAGGGTCCAGACTATCTGAAAAAAAAAAACATTTACTGTATTAATATGAATATTTCACAGAGTAAGTGAACACAGAAATAAAAAGACAACTTCTTCTAGCTGTTCAGCCTATGAGAATAATGTAAAATGAACTTTTTAGTGAGTGACAAATGAGGAACTAATATTATTCTAATCGTGATTTGTTTCGATTTTTCTGATTATTTTGCATTAGGTACATACCACGAAATTTTGTTGAAATCCAAATATTTTATTGATACTAGTCGCGAAAATCGAACATCATTTAAATATTTCAACGGGTAACCTCTAAACGTCAATTATAAGAGTTCCCTCCATATTGGGACTCCCTAATGTGGAAGTAAAGTAAGGAAAAAACGCAGCCTGGTTTTGCAAAAATAATTGATTGCATATGAGTACCGACCCGCATAATGGAATTGTTTGGTGATGATTGTTGTTTGCCCTACCATATTACCAGAAGGAGCAGAGCAGAGCCACGAGAGGGTTGGCTGGTGGAAATTAAATCGCAGTTGAGTAATAACCCATAGCGGTAGCTTCTTGGCGTTGGAAAAGTCGGTCGGCGATTACTCTCATGATGGGATGCTGGGACCCAATTTTTCGGTACAATTCAATCAATTTCAATTCCATTGGCTGACCGAATGATACATAATTGCAGTGAACAAGGTGGAAGCGATTGGGAAGCATAGCTATTCGTTTAACCTTATTTACTCACAGTTCACAATTGGACTTAAATAGAAATATCTCAAGTAATCAATCTATCAAGATCCATACCGAACTTTTTCAGCATAACCGTTTTTGACGTGGATTGAATACAGAAGCTTGGTGTGAAAAATCTTAGTGATAAATCTGAAATTGCTGCTCTGCTTATCTTATGCTCTCAGTTGATAACTACAGTAGTCCTCAGAGCACAAAGCTGAGCAGCATACTCAGTACCAGACATGATGTAATAATCATGGAGGGCACAAAATATATAGAAAAAGTGAACGGTAGATACCCATACGAAAGGAAATAGATTACCCACAAATTTACGGATAATTTACTACTTAAAACATGGACTTGATTTTCCTTTGCGATCTTCAAAACAATTGGCCATTGATGCCGTCGTGTTTGCTAATTAGATTATTGTGCTAATGCCTATGACCCTCTGCACATTTGTTGCAGACAGACACAAAGAGTACCGACGACCGGAGCGTCGGAAGAAGCCAACAATGCCACATAAACTTGATTGAGAATAGGTCATTCACAATGTTTCCCTCGTCCCTTGACGTATTTTTTGTTTTCTTCCATTTTTCCATTGCAGAAGTACGATATTTATCCGGTGAGCCCGACTACAAATCTGTCAACCTCACCTGGGAGGTGGAATCGTTGCGCGGTGGAAGCGAACGAGATGATCAACAGCGCAGGCAGCACAAGGCAGCTCGTGGAGGTCGTCGGCAGCGGGCCTTCAACGTGTACTACTGCGAGATGCAGAACTGGGGACCCCATCGGTGCCGGTCCAAAACTCTGACGGACGATTCGGAGGATAGCGGGTGATTTTGGAGAACCATTCGAAAATTGTTTGAAGAAGATGAATTTTCATATTGTCCCATTTTTTTCAGGAGCACCAAACAGTACACCATGACAGTGAAGAATCTGAGAATGGCCACCAAGTACTCGTTCCACGTGAAGCCTCAAACCAGACCGGGAGATCAGAAGGTCAGTGGCCGATCGGAGCACGACGACGATGAGTTTGACGGGAACTCAATCAACCTCGGCCAGACGATCATCATTCCAACGAAGGGATGTGAGTATGACACCAAACGCGTACGGAAATATTTTGATCACCATTGCAGTAATACGTTATATTATATTACCTGATTAATTTAAAATACCTGATTTAGCTTAGGTGACCTAAAAGGACTTAATTCAAATAGTTAGAATCTTTGAAAGTCATTTTTCAAAACGATTCTTAGGCAGCTTCGCAAAAATTTGCACCCAAGAGCAAACAGCTAAAATATGCTGATAAAATAATGAAGTATCTCCCGCATCATCATGATGATCTCGCCCTAAAAGCCATTGGTAACCAAGTGTGTAGCTCGTTGTTTTTAGGCTAATTATTGTGCATTTTGCACCTTATTAGACTACTGCACAGAACATTTTTGCACAGTGAACATTTGCACACCTCACACATCAGCTTGACAGCATGCTTCGGTAATAACTTTCGCGTCTTTGTTTTGATTTTGGTTCATTTACAAATTTCATAACGCCAAAAATGACACCCACGCACCTTCATTAACGCTTTTTCCTATGAATATTTTACAAATTCTATGTAAGCTGCAACATACGAAAGACCTCCATCAACTCTCAAGGGTGATCAAATTTGTGAATAAGCCCTAATTGCATTGCATAATAATTATTACATTGTTCACTGGTGAACCAAACTCATTCATAAACTAGTGAGCAAGTTAAATAGGCTATACTGGAATATGTGTTTAACCATATCAAGATTCCCATTGCGAATGCGTCATAGTACGAACGGTTGATCTCTCTGCCAGAAAGTTTTAAGCACGTCATCTCTGAGTGTTTCCTTGTATTATTGACGTCAGTGAGTAATTATTTCATTTTTACCATTGATGGAATTCAAATATTAGTATTTTATTATTAATGTAAGAAACGGACAGCATACTTAGCTTAATTTAATTACTGCTTTCTCCCCTTTTATTTTAAATTATGTACCTTACGTTTTTTCCACAATCAGTACCAGTGAATAAATTGTCACCCGACATGCAGCAACAAAGACATTGTCACCTCCTATTCTTGTTGCAACAATTTTATTCCGCAACATGAGTTTATCGTCACTTGAACAGAATATGACAAAGATCGATCACCACGTGCGCGGCGATTTTTTGGGATTCGCATTGCAATTTTCGAGAACTTTTTCCGTGTTGATAAACATTGACACATTATCAAACAGCATCCATAAAACAAATTTGGTTTTGTGTTTAAAATTACAGATTAATCGCGAGTTGAGAAGGTTGCAACAATGTTGCACTCTGTGATTGTCTTGACAATTCTGCTTTTGATTTTGTCCTTATTGTTTTGACAAACGGTTGTGAGCGAGCTTGCTTTGTTGTTTGTTTTTCGTCTATTTTGATGATAATTTGATTCACTGATCAGTACTGATCAAATATCTGCTTCTATATAAAATTTGGTCCTTTCTTGTCCATTCTTCATTCTTGAACGTAAACCAGTGAGAACAACTGATTTTGTAAACACCAGCCTTGTCCAGTGTGTTTACCGGATTCATGGTAGAGCCTAACGAAGTCTTAAGTTGGTTGTCTCTACTGGAAAACACCAAATCGTTTCCGAAATTCCTTAGCTCTGGGCGAAGTTGTTTGATGTGTTTGTCGTATGGGATGGAGACTATCTTCATGGGAACGGCGATAGGGGGTGAGTGTCGTCAAAGCACTCCGAATATGCTGTCTTTCCTTTTTGTCGAATATTGCTTTTATCGTTCTTTCCTTGTATCCGTTTATCTTTGCCGTCTCGTAGATATATTCCAGTTCCTTGGGTTTTCCGTCTTCGCTGAGGGGTAGAGCCTGCATCCTGTGGATCATGTGGTGAAACGCTGCCATGGAAAGAATGATTCGATGTGTAAGGGATGACTCGCTGGGTGTTTGTAGGCTTCCTATAGATTTCGAAGTTGTAAGATGATCTTTCTTCCCTGGTGACAAGTAGATCCAAACAGAGTTGCACAATATCGATCATATCAGCTGATGGCTGATGGACTAAAACTATCAATATCAGTTGTGAACTATCAATATCACTTAGATCTGACAACCAACAGCTGTGATGCGACATCGCACTCTAGATCACAATCACAGCAGAATGAGTGATCACGTGGTAATTACCCACGCTATTAATGTTTTTCACAGTTTCAATCCTTCTGCAGCACTATCAAGAATATCGTACTGATAAATTGCCAATTTAGATGCTTAATTTTCATTTCATTTCATTTTTATTTTCCATAAACATAAGACATAGTCTTTTCTGTTAAGCGTAGATTAATAGTATGAGATGACACATTAAAAAATACTTTCTACGAAAATTAATATCTATTCATGATTAAAGAATTGTAAACATGTTTTCTTAAACCCTAAGGATGAATTCATATTTTGAATATGCGATGATAAATTATTCCATAAAGATATACATCTAACTAGGAGTGAACTGGCATAGTGAGAAGTTCTTACGCGCGTTTTAGCAAATTTTTTACCTCGTACGCTTCTCAAAGGAATCAATTTTGAGAATAAATAACTAGGAGATTGAGTTCGTATTATGTTATGTAACAATAAAACAGATCTAATTGAAGGAAATTTGTTAAAAGGGCAACCGATCAAAGCATTCTGTAGCGGAGTAACATGCGAGTAGCGATTTAGATTGTAGACAAATCGAATGCAGCAATTAAGTGCAACTTTCAATCGATCCATTGTAGTTCTGGATGCCTGAGTCATAATAAAGTCGCAAGTTATGAAATGTGGGAGTATTAAGCTTTTGAACAATCGAAGTTTCGTAGCCGAACTCAAAAAATATGCGTTTGATCTAAGAGTACGTAAAGCAGCATAAACTTTCCCACACTGGTGTAGAATGAAACTATCCCATTCGAAATTTTGTTGAACGATGATTCCCAGACTCGTTACAACATCAGAGTACAAAATTCGATTACCATTCAAAACTATTTCTGGTTTTTCGACCATCCTTTTAAAACGGCTGATGTAACAAGCCTGAGTTTCACGTGCATTTAGAATTAAATAGTTCTCCACAGCCCAATCCAAAATTCTTTGCAAATTATTGTGCAGCAGCGTCAGTAGTAAGCCCTGAGCAATTAAAGTACACTTGTACGTCGTCTGCAAAAAGGTGGACATTACAGCCTGCTAACCTTATTGGGAGATCGTTGATATATAACGTGAATAATATCGGCCCAAGTACTGAGCCCTGTGGTACACCTGAAGTAATAGGCAAATATTCTGAAAACTGATTATTCACGAACACAGTCTGCGATCTATTCGTCAGATACGAACGAACGAGACTTACAGCATCAAATTCGAACCCAAACTGACTCTCTAACTTGAGACACAGAGTCTCATGGCAAATTGAGTCGAATGCTTTTGAAAAATCTAGCAGCAGAAGTACTACTGAGCCGCCACTATCTAGGACAAAGCCCATGTCGTCACATACTTTAATCATGGCTGTTTTTGGACTATGCCCTTTACGATAACCAGATTGTGAGGAAGAGAGTAAATTACTATTCGAGATATAGGTGACTATTTGGTTCTTAACCAACTTTTCGAATATTTTTGAAATGGCACTCAATATGCTGATGGGTCGGAGGTTATCCAAAGAATTGCTATTAGATTTTTTATTTATCGGCACGACCCCCAGTTTTATTATGCTGTTGAAAATATGGTGCATTGGCTTCAACAAGAGAGGTAAAAAAGACTTCACAAATTTTATTGGGATTCCGTCTAAACCGACTGCATTAGACTTGATTTCATAAGTTGCATTTATTATTTGATTCAATTCAATAGCACTAAAAGAAAAAAATGAATCAACCAAAGACGGATTATTCGCATCAACATCGTTGCTAGTGCTGTAGCAATTAGAAAAATGAACATTGATTTCATCAGGCGAAAAACGTGTATCACCGTTTGTTTTCTTAGAATTGACGTTCATTTGTCCAAAATATTTCCACAATTCTTTTGAGGTAGAAGCATTTGAAACTTTTGTGTTCCAATACTCCTTCTTAGCTGTATTTATCAAAGCCGTGACCTTATTTCTTAAGCTTTTATACAACGAATAGTCAGTATCACATTTTGAGACCTTCCACACTCGGTAGGCTAGATCACGATCAATCATTGCTTTGGATATATCCTTATTTAAGGCTAAACTTGGGCCATCAGTGATATCCATAGTCTATCGCCATCAATGCACTGGTGATGGAGTAGAGAGCATGACGTTGATGTGATATGGAATGATCCGAATTGTATCGCAGTCGGCCTGTACAAATCAGCAAATTTCGCGTGTTGATAGTGACAGCAAGCAACTCTGGATCCTAAAACGATAGTTTTCCATCCCTCTCCTCCTCGTGGGTAAACTTGATATCCTAGTGTACGCTGTTGATTGTATCCAACATTCTAGCCAAATCGTTTCGCTCGATAACGCTGAAAATGTCGTCGACGTCTCTTCACCATTTATACGGTAATGCTTCATGTTTCTTTAAATTTTCTTCACCATGAATTCACCATGAATAGTTCACACAAAAACGGGGGGGAGAAGGTTTCCCATGGGGGCTCCTTTCATCTGCTTGTTTCCTCGAAATGGATCATTGAAATAACCAAAACGGCCGCTATGAAATGCACAGATAGCGCCACCGTAGTCTTGTGTGTTTAACATAACAGGGATGCTATCACAATGTTAAATCCCATATACGGTAGCGCCGCTGTTTTGATGCGGTGAGTGCCGAAAGAGTTACTTTCAATGATCCATTGAAAGTAGTTCTCGTCCATGCACAATTTTGCCAACCTCATGTATGTCCTGACTTTTCCTTTCAATGCTGCATCTGTCCGTCGGGGTAGTAACCAGTCTTCGAGAAGATTTAGGGAATCCTTAACTGGAACGCTGGGGAAAAGAACCGCTACGTCGAAAGAAACCATCAACTCGTCATCCTCGATGTGTCCTGACTCTTATAGTTTCTGGGAGAACTCCTGCGTGTTTTTAACTGACCTAGTGGGGAATGGATTCGGTATGCTCTGGAATTCCTTGATTAACCATTTCGCCAGTTTATGAGTGGGAGATCCGTCGGCCGAAATGATTTCTCGCATTTCTTTTCCCGACTTGTGAATCTTCGAAAGTCCTTTAATCCGTGGAAGAATATGGTTTGACTCTTTCAAGCGAGCCTTGCTAGTGATCGCCTTGCAGTCCTTCAGGGTTTTGTCGGTAAGCTTGATGAATCCGGGTAGTGGATCCACTCTCAAATGTCGGTAGGGGCCCTCGTTTATATTTTTCGCCATTTGTTCGACGTAATCCGTCTTGTCCATGATGACGACCGCGTTGCCTTTATCCGCCTTGATGAAGAACACTGGTTTATCCTTAAGGTGAAGATGCATCGAAGCCAAACCTCAAATTTTCAAGAGCACAGATCTAGAGAACCTGACAACCGTTCGTGCTGAAAATCTAATCGATTGGTCACCACCAGCGAGTGACCAGTGAGTAGCATTTTCAGCACAAACGGTTGTCTGGTTCTCTAGATTTGTGCTCTTGAAAATTCGAGGTTTGGCTTCGATGCATCTTCACGTTAAGTTCTTTAATGACCCTCGTCCCATCCTTGTCTGCCCTGCTGCGTTGTCGTGTTGTAATGGCCTACGATGTTCCTTGTTGTGTTCTGGTCCTTCATTGGTACGGTTTGGATAATCGCTGTTTCCATGTCTACGATGATTTTCTCCATGTCAGGCTTCGTAGTCTAACCCCTTGTTGAAGTGTGTTAATTATTCCACTGTGAACTGCTTCGTCGAACGATTAACTACAAAATCTTCAATGGGTTCTACATTCTGAGTAGGAACGCAGTTACTTTCCGTCGTCTTGGATCGCATGGTAGCTAGTTTTTTTTTTTTATTTCGGTGTAGCCTGTTCTTCTTGTTGGCTTCGCACTTTTCCGCTCGTTTAACCTTGGTCAGGAATAATGGGAATCCTTCCGAATATTGAAGTGTTTTCTTGGTCGCGGTTTATCAAGCGCATATTCCGACCCTGAGGCAGTGTAGAAGGGGGTCTCATTGATGCCAGATAGGAGACTGCCCCATTAGTTACACTGTAAAGTAAGTACAAACGTGTATGGAACTTTTTTTTTAATTTCTTCATAGTAAGTTCCATATAAACCTACATCGACTTTGAGGCACCTTTAAATCTCCACCGAAAAAGCAGAAACTATCAAAGGGAACTATTTTCATCATGAGGATGGTCAGGAAGATATAGAAGATTGGATTTTCAAACTTTTTTGTACTTTGATCTGCCCTAGTGTTTCTTGAAAAAAAATGCTGGTGCGAAACTTTAAATGAACTTTTCAATATTCGATGTGTATATTGTGTGAAAATCCTTGAAAAATATTTGGTAGAGTTCCAGTAATCCTTGGATGTAATGCTGGAGAAAATTCTAGAGAAGCTCAATAATGGAACACAGGCCGAATTTAAGGAATTTTTTTTTAAATGTTCTTAGGAAAGATTCAAATATGACGTCCATCACTTTTTGGGATTTCTGAAGCCCTCCTCCTCCATCTTTCACGGATTTTCCATGCACTGAAAAACTTTCATAGACCCCCCACCCTCCCCCAAAAGATGGACGTCTTTTTGAATGCTTCCTTAATGGATTCACTCGAATAACCCCTCGAGGAGTTTTTGGAGCATTTTTTTTTTGAATAATCGTAGATGAAATGTCGTAGATATTCTTGTCGAGTTTCTTGAAAAAAAAAAAATCCTTGAATTTTACCAAAAACTCTTGAATTAACCTTTAAGGGTTTTCATGGAAGAAATTCTGTGGTAATATTTGGAAGTTTTCTTAGAGTCACAACCGGAGTATTCGGTTGAAAAGTAAAAAAAATATCTGGAGGAAGTCCTAGAATAGTCTATGGAAAATTGTTTAAAGTATTCTCTAAAAAAAAAAAAACACTGGGGATAGTAACGTTGGGGTGCTCAAAGAAAAATCAAATTCTGGATAAATTCCTGTAAGCATCCTTTGAAAAATTACTAAAAGAATTTGTAGATGAATTTCTTGAAGAATTTCTGGATAAAACCCTGTATTAATTCCTGACAGAATTCTAAATGAAACCTCTGGGGAAACCACTAGGATAGAATGAAGCTGTTCTGCAGAAACATTTTGCATCATAATAATCTGCAAGCAAGATAAGGAAAAAAGAGACTTTAGATACCATTTCAGTTAAAATAAAGACTTCATGCATTGATGAAAAATTAAGACTTTTTAAAGACCTACATAAGGCTGATACAAATATTAATTTTCTTTTATGTCACCCCCCCCTTCGAAAATCCGAAAATTTAAAAGGGGAGAAAAAAAAAATCATCATTTTTTTGACATCAGTTAGGTTTTTTCAATTTTTAAAGTAAAAACAAGTAAAATAATGATCCAGAAAACGTTTGAAAAAAGTTTAACAATTGTCGTCAAAAATAAAATTTCGAAAAAATAACTTTTTTTTCATTTTTATTTTTTGTTCCTTATTTATTTTTATCCCCCCCCTCGTACCTTCCAAGTGGTCTCGGACATAAAAGAAATTTAATATTTGTATCAGCCTAAAAATGGTTTCTAAAAAAAATCTGCTACCAGCCCTAGATGTATTAATCTTCCACTGATTAAATATAGAGATATTAAAAGCATCAAACATGTTCTGATAAGTCGATAAAATTTCATACTCGAAAGGATCCTCACTGAACAGCTGAAATAGCGGCGCAGCCGAATTTTTTTCAGAATGAACTGAGTTTTCTGGTAACTCTGGGTTATGACGCAAAAATCCTTTGTCGTGACATATTCTATCATAAATTACTGCCTCAAAATAATTTCTCTGATTGTTATCGAAATTCCTTGAGAATTCCAGTTTTTTTTTCCAGGTTAAATGAAATTTCCTGATAATTCCATGTTTTCCAGATTTTTCCAGGAAGTAGACACCCTTTTGTAGACTCTGACCCTTTTCCTTGGCGTCCTTTGTTTAAGACTAGGAATATTTCACCAATCCTAGTTCGCCTTATGCTCCGCTCGTCTGCGCCCAATGGCGATAACTTCTCCGTGTTCCGCATCGCCTTCAGAACCTCGGCGTATTCGCTTCCTCCATTTTGATAACAAGGGCTTCGCCCAAATTCCTACGTTTCGCTGTTTTCGGTTTAGCGCTCTCCTTGGGCTCGGTTTTCGGTTTCCTCTGTTTTTTCTTAATTTCTAACTCGTATTCACGGGTTACTGTTGCCTTGCGCCCATGATTCCTGTGGACGCACTGCCTAGTTCGGGTTATCCCGTGGCTCCTTTTTCTTGGCTTTCTTGGCCTTAGGCTTGGTGTTGGTCTCTCCTTTGTTGCCATGTCTTCTTGATCGCGGGGCTTGGCTCGTGCCACCCGGATAGAAACGTATCATTCAGTGAATGGAATAAACCATTAATGTACAATATAACGTATTGGATACAATGCAGCGTATTGTAATTGAATGTCGAAGCAATATTATTCTTGTTTGGATATACAATTCAAAAACAATACAATATATTGTAACAGAACATTGTATTGTTTTTAATTGGTTTTATACCTTACAATTTTGGTCAAATTCCTATTTTCGCGTAAAACAACTGTTGCTTTTTTCTATGTAGCTTTGCTGAAAGAAATAAACAAAACAAATTTAGAAAGCAAGAAATGTTGGGTGAAAAATATTCAAAAAATTAAAATAAGTAGTTTTTTAGAAGTCACTTGACATTAGCTGTAACGACGAATGCATCCATGATACAGTTCGTTGAATTGTTTTTGTATTGTACGTATTGTTGTTATTGTACGAATTGCTAATCAAGACAATACATGAACATTATATCGTATTGTATTTTCAAAATGTTTGTATGAGAAAATATCTATATTTGTATTGTTACGATACTTAACCACTCATACATTATATTGCAAAAATCTCATATACCATACAGTGAACTGTTCAAAACAATATATTGTACTGTAATTGTATTGTCATTTTACATATACTGTATTGTATTTCCAATATATTGAATGGTACTGTTACAATACGTTATATTGTTTTTGTATTGTATTTTTTATTCGGGCAGCTCTTCGGCTCTGGAGGACGGCCGCGTAGGTCACTTTTCCCTTAAGCTAAGTATGCTGTTTCGCTCAAGAAAAGTAAAGAAATTCCTTGACTGAAAGGGTCAAGAAATTTCCTACGGAGAGCCCCCTTTGAAGTGACATTTCTTCTCAACTGCGTACTGCGATCAGAAAAAAGTGATTTTCTTGACCATTTCTTGGGAGAAATTTTCCACGCATCGAGATAGGCGATTCCTTTTCTTGTCAGTAGCAAACCGGCCTTTAGCAACCATATGTCTTTTCGCCACGTATTCATCCTCGGAAGGTCCCCTCTTTCGCATCGCGTATCGAATAATATCATCAGATATATTCGCGTTGCTTGTGAAGGAAAACACTTCGGTCTGACACGACTTAGTGTCTCTTTCGCCTTATACCTTGCCAAGTTGTTCCTTGGATTTCTCGTAGTCCTGCTTTGCAGCTAGGACTGATTGTCGCAATTTCAGTAGACTTGTTTTCAAGTCTTTGCAGACATTGCTTTTGCTCTTAACAAACTCGATGATGACATCAAAATGCTCAGCAGCTACCTGCATTGTAGGGAGGTACTCCCTATAGCGATCCATGGCCTCGATTAGTCCCGGGCCATCGGTTACCCACACTGTTTTCACTAAAGTTGATATTGGTCGCCTCTTTCCTTGGCAGGAACCTTAGCCGGTTACTGATAGGTCCAGAAGACTCTCCTTCACATTCCGCTAGTTGTTTGTTTTGGTTCATCATGACAGTCTGTTTATCATCTACTGCTACACCTCTGATTGTATCGGGGTGATGACAGATCATGATAAAACCCATAAACCTTAACAATGATCCAAAACGTTGCACTTAATTTCCCCGAAGTGTGCACATACAAACCTTAAGGTATATTAATTCACACCGACCACTGTGATAGCGAAGTACCTAATATTGTATGCGCCGATCTTATTTATTTCGAACCATCCAGCATTGTTAATATAGCCCAATTAGTTTCGTCGGAAAAACATGTTCAGATATTATCTACTCATCTTAAACTGTCTGTATTTTGTGAGACACAATCTATGAAAAAAATGGATTAAATCACATATTTTCATTCCTTACACCTTTCTCACCCAGTTTCCGCCCACGCCACCCAGTGCTTGCCGCACGCGTCGGAAATCGAAGTCGAAACCGGACCATACTTTGGGGGGCGTATCAGTTCGGAGAATGGCCACTGCAACATTCAGGGTGACGCCAACAGCCCCCAGGAAAGCTACACCATGCGGATCGAACACGAGAATTGCGGCAGCCACGTGAGCCCCGAAGACCTGACCGTCGAGACGTACATCACCGTCCAGGAGAACTTGGGAATTCTGACGCACAGCACCAGAAGATTTGTAGTGGTCTGCACCTTCCAGCCGGACACGCTAACGGTCAGGGCACGACTGGCTTTGCCTGGTAAGGGTCGTGGAGGGGCAGCTCCGGTTCCGATGAGCGATTACTGGCCGGCCACTAGAAGAAATGCCCGCGTTAGGCAGTTCAACATGGTGGACAAGAGTAGCCTGGTCCTCAAAGCTTCCGACGAGGAAGAAGTTGAGGATATGCAGCCAGCCCATGTCAAGGAGGTGGAAGAGAACGACGTGATAGGAGAGGTTGGTACAGAGAGTAGCCCTGCAACAGAGAAGCCTTCGATGAGTTCCAAGGAAAACGAGATAGCAGAGAGAAAGGGTACCAGCCGGCAACGTGCTGATAAGAGCGAACCTTTCCGCGATGCCAAATACGCGAGGTTGTTTGAAACTAAGGCAGCCGCTGGGGATAATGGGGTAGGGATAAGCGAAATAGCTTCCGATGATGACGAAGAAGGATTCAGCTCCAGGGCATCCGTTGGGAGTGAGGAGCGATCCTTGGATTTGCCGAGTTTGCTGATTTCGGCTTGCCTTGCTGTGATAATGATTGGTGCTTTCGTGTATGTGCTGCTGAAGGAGTACAAGAAGCAGAGGATAATCCAACAGCATCACCAGATTCAAACGCAACAGACGCAACGACCGCCGAATCGGATGGCAGCGTTTTGATATAGTTTTCTGTCGACAGCGATAAATGAACGATATTTTACGCAATAGTGATAGCTATATGTTAGGATAAGCGAACGATAGGCATAATTTTATTGAAAACGGTAACCCTGACTGGTAAGTTTTAAACTGAATAGCAGAAATCGATAGGCATTTGTCTCTTGACGGTTCAGAAAATTGATGCTCTTTTGTTTTATTGAAATGATAGCCTATTGCAGAGCTGGTAGCGACTGAGTGTTTTGAAAATAGGAACTTTAGAGAGGGAGAATTGGTAGAGTAATCTCTAGAAAAAAATCTGTTGCGATCCCTGTAGAAGTCCCTGAAAGTGTTCCAGATGAAATTTCTGAGATAATTCTGAAGCTCTTCGAGGAACCTGAGAAGCAATTCTTGAAGAACTTGTTGAATAGTCGCGTTTTAGTATCTAGAACCTATAAACAGTTTACATCAGAACTCACTGCTAGCATAATATAAAACAAAATGTGACTAAAGAGATCATTTTGGTTAAACTAGAGACTTGAGAGATCTACATTAAAACAGAGACCAAGACTCTACAAACAAACCTGCTACCAGTCCTGCTATTGAGTGGTATGAGCAGATGATTTAGTTTGCTATTTAGCTTTAGGTGACATTCGAAATTGTTGGCCACCCTCAACTGCTGGGTACTTGTTTCAATTTCTTGAAAATGACTGAGCATAAATTTCACTCAATAATAAGAACTTTCCATGTTTATCTAGCTATCCCTGAAAGCAAATCTATTTCGGACGAGTTAAGTATCTACAACACGTTAAAACACAAACTCAAAAAAAAAAAAAAAAGCCCTGCAGGCATTGGACATGAGAATTCTGCCTGCAGTCATGTAGTTACTGTCTCTCTTACCCTTTTGAGGGGCTTTCGTTCTTCCGCTGTATCGTCCTGACTTGCCTCGTGGCTCGCTAAATCTACGACGTGTGATTTCGCTTATCCTCCTGTCGATAGCAGAGAAGCTAATTAGAGCCAGGTTCCAATGAACGTCAAATCGATTTGGCTCACCTGGTGAAGTACCTCTCCTTCCCGCACAGAGTGTGGTCGGCGACCAAGTCGCTATTGTTGCACCCTGGTTGTTCTGGGTGAACGTGGACAGCTATCCCAACGTGCGTCAATCGGGCTTGCTCTCCAACTATATGGTTAACAAAATGGCCGAAGTTAGCTTTGATGATAGCCCGCTCAGTCGATTTCTATAGCCGCCAGAAAATTTGAGCTCACCTGTTATCCACGTGATTGCCTCGCAATGGAATCCAATCCGGCCAACCGCGCGATGTATCTCGCAGCAAGGTGCTCCCCGATAGAGAGGAGGTTTTCTTATTTTTGGATACGTGTACTAATTAAACGTCCACACCGGCGGATTCTTCCAAATTCTAATCACCAATGTTCAGGGAATCCTCTCGATTCGGCGACCACGGAATAACGTGCTGCGTGCGACCGACCGATTTCACGCACTAGCCCGAACTGATCTTTCTCAGTACCACGACTTGTCTCTCCACTCCGACGGCTCTGCGGTTACGGAAAACGGCGTGAGTGCTGCCGATTGTGGACGACAAGCCTTGCTTCTCTCAATGGCTTGGCTCGCTGCTCCCGAAGCTTGTCTGCGTAGTCGTCGTTCGAAGAAGAGACGACGATATTGGTCTGAATAGCATGGTTGTCGTGTGCAGCAGCTTTAGTTTCTCGTGCGAAGGGAGGTTTGGCAGGGGTTTTCGCTACGCGATGCGCGGAGCAACCTTTCTCTTCTGTTTCTTTTTTTTTTTTTTGAGTTTGTGTTTTAACGTGTTGAATCTGAGCTGAAGCTTTTATTTTACGGCACAATAAATCTAAACGCAACAATGTGTTTGTGAAGAAAGTGTACAAAAAATTTAGGACTGCTTTTCGTAAGAACAAATACACCTACCGCAATTTGATCTATGAACTGAATAGAATAGCAAAATCAATTATTTTGATTCCTATATCGTCATCATGAAGTGATATTCTAATTATTAATAAGATTCATAGCAAAGTCGATTGATTGTACCAATTTGCTGTCATGAAAACTTACATTATCATACATTTCCCATAAGTGAAATCCATATCTACAAGGGTTAGGCCGATTATGATTTTACAACTTTATTAAATCTTCATCCTCCTTATGTAAGAACAAAAATCGATCATTGTAATAAACATTTTTTTTAGTCTAACATCTTTGTCAGTATGCTTCCGCCCTTTGCGTTCCGTCGCCGTTCTTCCGCTTCTTGCCCCTTGATGCCAAATATCCGAATCTCCTTCTCGAGCTTCCCGGCAGCGAGTGCGGTGTTGGCCGCGTTGAAGAAGTCCTTTGCCTTTGCGTTTAGGTGATCCAGTCCGACGGCAGCCTGTAATCGAGTGACGTCGTCCT
Source organism: Aedes aegypti (assembly GCF_002204515.2). Lineage (NCBI taxonomy): Eukaryota > Metazoa > Arthropoda > Insecta > Diptera > Culicidae > Aedes > Aedes aegypti. The sequence continues at coordinate 459,637,631 of NC_035108.1, forward strand.
TTTCCGTCTCTGCTATGAACTTGAGGAAACGGTAGATCGACAGCAGGTACTCTTGGTGGTCCAGAAGGTTGTCCATGCCTTCGATGAGCTGGGAGAGCACCAGGATGGCCGCTCGTCGGGCGGGGAGGTAGCTATCGGTCTCGATGACGGACTTTATGACCAGGAACATCTGAGAGAGAAAAAGACGTGGTATAATTATTTCAGCATACCCCTAAGAAAAGTACATATATTAATCGTTGTGCAAAGCTAGGTATCAATGCCATTTCCAAACCTATCAGGGTTAGAACGGCTATAAATCTAAAACAGAAAATGTTTAAGATGTTGAAAAAAAATCTTCATTTTCCTAAATCTTTGGAACTATAAAATGTTCAATGTTATTTTCAAGTATTTTCAAATTTAACGAATAATTCAGGAGCAGATTCTTATTCTTATTAACTCAAACAAAACTTAACTATCATTTATCCAACACGTTTGGGAATTTTAATAATATGAATTTATATAATTGAAATTTAAATAAAAAGTAACATTTTAAATTCATTCACTTTGGAGTAATTTCTAGAATTTTTTGAATAATTTTACATATTGCTTTACCAGGGCTAGTAACGTTTAAGTGTCTTTAACCTTCGGGCTGTCGCGCTGTTGTACTTTGTACAACAGTTGTGATTTCTATGCTATCATTTTGCAACAAAGATATCTATCGACGCCAAACCAGAATGTATTCTTTAACAATCTTCTTAAGAACAATAATCGACGGTTTTTATATACAGTATTACCCTTCATAATGCAGTAAAATTAACAAATGTACATGAAAGTCGTATAATAATGAACGCACTATAAACGGTTCGAGTAAACCACAGTTTTAAATTGGTATATCTCAAAATCCAGATAATTTAGAAACTTGGGGTCTTTAGTAAAGTTGTTTTGGAGGTGAAGCGCTATCTGATGGTATCGCATTTAATTCAGAATTTGACCGCTAGGTGGCACTAGTGGGCATGGAAGTTTTACTTTTGTTTTGCAAATATTTCAGGATCCTGATCATTTAGAAAGATGGCGTTCTCGGCAAAGTTGTTTAGTAAGTTAAGGACTATCATTGTTCGAGCTAGTTGATTAAAAATTTTGCCACAAAACGGCGCTAGTGTGCATGAATCTTTTGTTTGCAGATATCTCAGGAGCCTGACCACTTAGAACGATAGTGTTTTCGGCAAAGTAGTTCAGTAGCTCAAGGAATATCATTATTTGAGGCAAGAAATAGGATATTTTACCACCAGGCGGCGCTAGAGAGCATAAAATTTTTGTTTTGCGGATACTGCAGGATATTGAATTTTAGAACAGCAACTTCAGCAAAGTAGTCCAGAAGCTCAAGAACTATCATTATTTTACAAAATCTCGAACTTTAAGGATTGAACAAAGGAATAATTTGAACTACTGAACAACTCTGTCGAAGACGCCATCTTTCTAAGTGATCAGGCTCCTGAGATATTTGCGAAACAAATGTTTTATGCTCACTAGCGCCGCCTGATGGCAAAATTTTGAATCAACTAGCTCTAACAATGATAGTCCATAAGTTACCGAGCAACTTTGCCGAAGACGCCATCTTTCTAAATGATCAGGATCCTGAGATCTGTGATACAAAAGTTTCATGTTCACTAGCGTCGCCTAGTGGCAAAATCCCGAGTTTCTTGGCTAAAATAATGATAGCCCTTGATCTACTGAACAACTTTGCCGAATACGTCATATTTCTAAGTGGTCAGACTCCTGGGATATTCGCAAAACCAAGGGTGTTGTACAAAGTACAACGCGCGACTACTCGCGTTACAAAAATTTGCGCGACGACCGAAAGGTTAAAATTAGAATAGGCACATTGGGGGCAATACGAGCCACACTGGATTTGATCAAAAACAGTTTACTAATGTCTAGTGTCATTATGATCTGCTAGCGGATGCTTCCAATAATCACTACAATAAAAACCGTTATAATTCTAGCAGTTCCATTAAGGTTATAAGAGAATCATATTCATTGTTCAGTTAAATTTTACAAATCCATTCAAACTTCTGATAATACTGAACAATTCGAGAGCAAAATTAAATTTACTCGTAAACGAAATTATCGGAAAACAGAATATTGTTTTAAAAAGTGAACTGGCGGGGCAAAATGAGCCAGCTAGATTTGAGCAAAACAGTGTTTTGAACATAAATATCAATTGCCGAAACATATTAGATTATTTTTTAATACATAGTCATCTTGGTGGTGCACCATTACAAGTCAAACACTTTGCTAGAAAATAGGTTGTACCAAATGCCGCAATTTCATACTAGAATTACGTGGTCTGTTTACTATGTCTAATATATCTATCAAAAATAAGCTGCCAAGAATTATTAATTCAAGCAAAGCTAATGAACCTTTCCAATATTGTACTGTTCTACCATCATTAGCAAACATGGTTTTCAAAAATGTTCCTAAAACTTTTTCAAGTTGATTTTAACATTTATTATATTGTCCCGATCATCCCTATTAGAGATAATAGAGATAATAATGCCTGAAAAAAATCCAAGAATAAACCAAGCAGGAATCAAGCAACAGAAAGAAACTAAACGGAACCAGGATATGAGTCTTCATTAAGTTTTATCAGATAATCCAACAAGGCATTTCATAAAAAAAACATCTCTAAAAGCTTTTTTTAATTCCTTGTGAGGTAACGACTGTATTTTTTCAAGAATTCAAGAATTTCATCAAAAATTTGGATGTTTGCCAAAAGTTTCCTTCAAATATTATTCCCAAGATTTTTAGGCAGTTCATTCATTATCCAAGATTTTCGTTTATAAATCATGAGAATTCTAAGAATTCATCTTGATATTGTTTAAGGATAAACTCAGCAATTACTTCAGAGATTCCAACAGTAATTCATTTAAAGATTTTTAAAGTGATTCTTCTATCCATTTCCCTAGAACTTCTTCCTAGATAATCGTTTGGGATATCTCAAGAAACTCTGTGACTCAACCAGGATTGCCTCGAAAATTATTGATTAGTTTTTTTAAGATTCCAAACTGGTATTTCTCTAAAGATACCTTCGGAAATTGCATACATTCATTCATGAATTATTCCAGTAATTCCTAGAGAAATTTCCCAAGAAAGTCTTCATAGAATTTATCCAGTACTTTTTTCGTGGATCTCTCCTATGGGGTTTACTTCGTGATAATATCCTGCAATATTTTCTTAAGGGATTCCTTGAAAAACAGCGGAATTCCTGAAGATGTTTGTTAATGAATAATCGGAGGAAAAATTGGCATAATTTCCTGTGTGAGAATTCAAAGGAACTTTTTAAGAAAATTTTTGAAGGCTCTTTATGGAGAATTCCAGGTCGTATTCATTAAGAAGTTCTCGGAAACAAATTTTGGAGCTGCCGTAAAACTCTCGTGGGGTTTCCTGTTAAATCTCTACATGAATTTCTTTTAAAATTCTGGAACCCCTATGGATTTTCTTGTAAGAACTTCTGTATAAATCTTCGAAAAATTTCTGAGAATGGATTTCTGGTTGAATAGTCGGGTAATAGTCTCTGCAGTTTTCTCTGGAGCCTGTAGAACTAGGATTCACTGCAAGTGAGAAGCAAAAAAGTGGCTTTAGAGACCATTTTGGTTGAGAAGAGTCTTAAAATACCTTCTTATGCTAAACAATTATTTTAAGTCGGATTTTCTTGAAACTTTCAGAAAACGAACTAATACATATAGATTATGTTTCGGCATAATTACTTTATTCAATGTCCTTTCCTTCGCTGAAAGCCCGCACCTTTTCCTTAAGACCCCTTATTACTTTTTGTGCAATGGTGGAGCCAACCTTTTTGGTCACTTTTATCCATGCTTTCTTCAATTCCAGCTCGTTTTTAAACACCTTGGCGAATTTTCGCTTTCATTATAGCCCAAAACTTTTCCACTGGACGAATTTTCATGAATTTGGGGGGTTGGCGGTTTTTGGTTCAAAAACAACGTTATTGTCTCTGTATTGGATTGGTATCGATTGCGCGTAATGGAATGATGCCAGATCCGGCCAAAATAATGTCTCGCCTTCGTGAGATCGCAGGATGGGCAACAGACGATTTTGGCACTCGGTGCGGTCAATTTCGCTGTTGATGGTAACCGTTGTAACGTGCGATTTACACAGTTTACCGCATTGGCATACGGCCTGCCAGAGCAAGTATTTTTTGGCGAATTTGTTCATTTTTTCTTCCTTATGGCTTCCGGAACATCAAACCGTGATTTGGCAACATAGAACTGGGTTTCTTCATTCATAACCACACATTTCGGTTTCGTTAACCACTCTCGATTTAACTTCCTTGCGCGGGATTTTGCCACCGTGTTTTGTTGATCACGCCGGTTCGTTGCCTTCCGGAACTTGAACACACGAAGCCCAGCTCGTTTCATGATTCGCTGAACGTACCAGGCGGAACACTTGGCCTTCAGAGCCGCGTCGCGAATCGCTTGAAATAATCCAACTGGTTCGCTTTTAGGTTACGAACGGTATGCTAAAATTGATTATTTTGGATTCTATAGAAAAAATAACTTCTTTTTTCTTTAATTCTTTCGAGTATTGATGATTAGTAATATTACCTCATTTGTTCATAAGACTCCAACCATCTAGCTGATAAAGATCTAGAGCAACAATACTGTTGCATGTTATTGCTGATTTGTTACGGTCATGTGTCCAATCAGGTTTTGAACAGCCATTCCAAATCTGATCAGTGTTTTAAGATGGTCAGCTTTAGGGTATGGCACACTTCAGAACTGTTTGAATCGCATGGGTAATAATTTCTGGTCTACCATACATTAGCGCCAACATTTTTCATTTCCCATTTCCCCACCGCCATCTGCTAAACCTTATAGCACAGAGGACAGACGTTCATCTTTAATCGTCAGCGTGTTTAAAGCTTTGTACTGGTCATTTGAAAGTATGTCGTTATGCTCCTCCTGTTGGCATTAGAACAGGGCTTCAATTTTACCGCTTTATGCACTTTGGCGCTAGTGTCATACTCGAAAATTGCTAGCGTTGCTTTGTGTGCAATGCATGTTGACGTTCACTAGTGCCATCGTGTGGTTGAAACGAGTTTGTATGTCGGGCTGTCTGCGTTGGTGGCGCTGATGATTTACTCTAACCTTTACACATGCTTGTTATGAAATTTTGTTCGAGCTTCAATGTCTGTTCTCTGTGCTTATTGAATAAAATTTGTCACTAGTGCACTTCATCTCATTTATTTTGAGTTAACATCTAAAGAGATAACACTGAATCAACATTTTCACGCCACAATACCCGGTTCGTGGTCGCATATCACCATCTTCGATTCTGCCCCACGCTCGCCAAATCGATACGCACTTGAAAGCCGTCGCGGGATGCGTTGAGCTTCTGATAGAACTTATGTGTTTCTTGAGACCGGCACAGCTGTTCCATCTCCTCGAACTCCGTCCACTCCAGGCGGCGTTTTTTTTTTCGAAAGAGGGTCCCATGCTGCAGCATGACCGCCCGCACTGCGTTCTTCTCCTCCAGAATCTGCCTACATTCCTCGTCGAACCAATCGTTCCGTCAACTTCGTCCCACGTACCCGACGTTGCTATCAACTGCATTGTTGATGGCTGCTTTCACTGTTCTCTAGCAGTCTTTGAAAGAGGCTTCATCCAGCTCATCCTCTTCCGGTAAAGCAGCCTCTAGGTGCCGCACGTATACCGGGGCGACTGTCGGTACCGTACGTTGTTAACGACGGACAGTTTTTGGCGCAGTTTCACCATCACCAGATAGTGGCCACGATAGGTCCTGACGTCGATAATGTCGGAAAAGTGCCGTACATCAATCAGAACGATCAGGTCGATTTGTGATTTTGTCTGCTGTGGTGATCTCTAGTCCAGGTGTATCAATATGGACGGCTGTGGTGGAAGTAGGTGCTACGAATGGCCATATTCTAGGAGGCGGCGAAATCAATTAGTCGTAAGACGTTTTCGTTCGTCAGCCAGTGGGTGGAACTTTTCAATAGCCGATCTAAACTCCTCCTCCTGGCCAACCTGAGCGTTTAGATCTCCTATAATAATTTTGACGTCATGGTTTGGGCAGCTGTCGTACTCGCGTTCGAGCTGCGCGTTAAAAGCGTCTTTATCATCATCAGTGCTTCCGGTGTTAAGGCTGTGCACGTTTATTATGCTGAAGTTGAAGAACCGGCCTTTGGGCCTCAGCTTGCACATTCTCTCATTGATCGGCCACCATCCGATCTCGCGCCTCTGCATATCACCCATCACTATAAAAGCTGTTCCCAGCTCGTGTGTGTTGCCGCCAGGGAGTGAAATTATCGGTCACGGCGATAATCATAAACCTTCCTATCGCTAGTCCCTCTACATCGCTGTGGTCTTCGCCGATTGTCCCAGTTCGTATTCTCTTGTTGATTATCCATTGCTTACGGCTGGCTTGCAGGGCCTGACACAAACCTTCTAAATTTCCGGAGGACCATTCCCTCTAAATGTTCAGAGGACCTTAGTGCGCAGTTTAGCTTGGAGTCCTTCTTTGGCACTCGGACGATGATCAGCCGCCCCTGACATGGGGAACAGACGCTGCACAGTATTTCGATCGGCCGAAATCGTGAACTTAATTCTGTAGCACTTTTAAACGTGATTTTTTCGGAATAGTGTCTTCGGACGAAAATTTTCTAAAAATATAGCGCATATATTGACGGTACATGTTAGTTCGCAACTTTGCCACGGGCGGCGTTGCGAAACTATTTTTTTTGAAATGACAATCTTTAAATATGATGTCTTCGGCAAAGTTGTAGATAATTCAAATACAAACAACTTTGCCAAAGACACCTAGTGTGTATTCAGCCGCATTTCCAAAATACGGGAGTATTTTATGAACGACCGCCTAAAACTAGTTTTTCTCGTATATTTTGAAAATGCGAAGTTTCCGGTAGCAACAGTGTTCTACAAAATTGTGTAAACGGTCAAAATGAATCATTCTCTAGAAGACACTAAGTTTCTAAAGATCAAGGAAAAGCAGTTATAACCATTTAAGTACAAAAAAAAGTCATTTTTGAGGTCCGTGTATTTATTCGGGTGGCAGGTGGTGGCAGATAAAACCTATAGTAGGATTCATAATACATCATTAGTAGTCGTAAATGTCGATAGTGTCATTATTATCCACGAGTATCCCTTTTACTTGGGGCCCAGATAGCCGTAGCGGTAAACGCGCAGCTATTCAGCAAGACCAAGCTGAGGGTCGTGGGTTCGAATCCCACCGGTCGAGGATCTTTTCGGGTTGGAAATTTTCTCGACTTCCCAGGGCATAGAGTATCTTCGTACCTGCCACACGATAAACGCATGCAAAAATGGTCATTGGCACAGTAAGCTCTCAGTTAATAACTGTGGAAGTGCTCATAAGAATACTAAGCTGAGAAGCAGGCTCTGTCCCAGTGAGGACGTAATGCCAGAAAGAAGAATCCCTTTTACTTAGAGGAAGTTTCATCAATGACTCTTATTACCCTACACGGAGGAAACGAAGTACTCAAAAATAAGTTTTTTTATACTCAAAATTAAGTAAAGGCAATCGAACTGAATAGTTGGGTAATTTTCGTTCTGCCAAATACGTACATTGTATTGGAAAATGTCTTTCAAGAACGGAAACTAGTACACGAGAATACTGTAGAAATACTTATAAACTTTATTAAACGGAAATAAACACGGGAATAAATTCAGAAACGATGCTCTCACTTCAATGGCGCTTTCACTTATGAATGAGAGTGGGGATGAATGGCGCGCTGGATGCGCTTAACAAGCTTTTCGCCAAAACAGTAGGTGATGCTTTCGCGTGTTGCCTGATGTGCGTCACAGTTGACAGCACAGCCTTGTTGGTAAGAGCATCTCGATCGTTGCTCCTTCCAATACATTGAACTCAACCTTTGAGTTGTTTAATGTAAACTCAAATTTGAGTAAAAAAATACTTGTTTTGTTTATTGGACTCCTAATTACAAAATATTACTATTTTGAACTAGTGTATTGTCCGAGTTACAAAAATACCTTGATTGTTTTGTTTATACATACTACTGATGGTATTCAGCGTATTTTAAACTTCCCCAAAACCGGTAAATCACAAAAGTATGTAAATGGATCATTAATTTGCCAAACACTTCGAAAACCCAAAGTTGAGTATAAATAACTCATCGCCCGACATTTAGGCTGCGTACTAGCCGTTGAGTTGTTTAAACTCAATTTTGGTTGAAAAAATGTGTCAGCCATTTTGAAACGTCAACGCTGATCATTTTGAATTAGTCGTCGTCGGTGTTAGACGTAGCAGCTGAAAAACCAAAATTTTATTTAAAATAAGTCCAAAAGTTGGTGGAATTACTTGCATGACGTCGTTTTATAGGAAGCTCTGAAAGCCAGCTAGGAAATATTCCAAATTGATCAAAGGTAAAGTGCACTGAAGAGTTAGGTGAGCAGAAACAAATATTGTTCAATGGTTCTTTTCTTTTTCAGGAGTTCCATTGCCCTGGGTCTACAATTGTTCTTGGTGCAGGATTGTCGGAATTAAAAAGGTCCTGGTCTCAGCTAAACATTACTGAGCTGTTCCCGTTAGTTGCCGCCCGTCATGAACGATGAAAAAACGAGACGGCCGTTCCAATTGTTTTTGTTGCCGTTCCAACCACCCATCCACCATCATCCATCAGCAAATGTTTCGGTTAAAAATAGTTGTTTTCTTCCGGAACTGTCCTGCAGCGGTTACCGGTGGATGATTGTCGGAATCAACAAGCTGATTACAGTCAATATGATTCAAATGTGATGAAATAAATAAAAAGAAAAATGTGATCATGAAGTAAAGGTAAAATAAAATATGATTTAACTCTGTTCGTTTTCATTAATTACAAAACCATGACTACATTCATATATTTTGACTATATTTTTCATTAGCAAAGCTTTTCCATTAACAAACTACCCATTTTTGAGTTTTTTTCACCCGAGGTTGTATTTGGTAAAAATCACCTACTGATATAATTCAATGCAGCTACTCAAATTTGAGTACTAGGCTACTTACTCAAATTTGGGGTAACGCACGAACGTGCCGAGTTGGGTCAAAACAACCCAAATTTGTTTTCTCCGTGTATAGTTATATGATGGGTAGAGGACTATGTGGCTCCATACTTCTTCTTTTTTTTTTCTTCTTGACACATTCTTCATCATTACGCACAACCAATAGGTTCCAAATACATTATTGAGGAAAGTTCTCAATCTCGAGAAATGACGCTTTACGAAATAACTCGCCCTACAACTATTTTTCACTTGAGATTTTTGGGTTTTTTCGTACATCCCAAGTAACCAAATAGCACTTTAATTCGCTCTGCGTGCTAGCATTATACAGCGGACACGCTTAATTGGTCGAATAATTGCACTATAAGACCAAAAAGATGAATTAGCAGGCTAGTGTTTACTTGAGATAGACACGTGCAACCAAGATGCGATGAGTAGCAAATTAAGAGATGTACCATGACCCCACAGTTATGGATCAAATAGTGTGGAGTCCAACCTATTAAATTCAATAAAACGACATGGAAAACGTAAAATTGTAATATAAAAGCACGAATCGAATCGTTTCAAATTGGAACTTCGGTTAGTAAACTGTTTTGAGTGTAATATTTACATAGGATTGCATAAAAATTAAAAATTGTATCGGTTCCTGAAAACCATATTATGGATCAATTTTCATATTATGGATCAAAATGTGACATATTACGGATCAGTGCGCAAAATCAAGAGATTTTCAACTCAATGCATCTGTATTGCATGGTATAGCGAAAGTTAACAATGTGTCATATATTACTGCAAAAAATAGCAGTGTTAGAGCTGGAAACAAGGGTAAAATGGCCTTTTTTTGTGATACTGCATTGTAGTAACTGAGACATGAACTGTTTTCGCTATACACCAAGTTTACCACCCATTTTTGTCTGCTAAAAAATGAAATTTACAAACCACAGACAAACAGACGTAACACTTAGAACAAATCTCGATCCAAATCATAGTCGCGAGGACATGTACGCCCAATGCTAAAATTAGTGTGTTTGGCCGACGGGCCAACAGATGGCGGTAGTGTGTAAACGTCAAACGCGAACAAAAACGATGCGAGCGCTGCGGGTGGTGGATTGGCCATCTACCATATTTTTGAATCGACCGTTAAAAAGGTGGTCGATGGACAATGATGAGAGTGTGACGTCTGTTTGTCTGTGTACAAACCTTGATGTTTTACTAGTTTTATCCTTAGTGCTATTGTCTGAAAATGTCGAATCCAATGCACAAAATAGCAGAAATCTACATTCTTTGGAAGTGATCCATAACCGTGGTAAACGATCATTTCCTGGTCCATATTATGGATCACTAGTTCATTCATTTATTTAGTTAACATCTACACAGATAACACTGAATCAACAATTTCACGCCACAATACTCGGTTCGTGGCCGCATCTCTCCATCCTCGGTTCTGCCCCACGCTCGCCAAATCGATACGCACTTGATCCGCCCACCTAGCTCGCTGCGCTCCACGCCTTCTTGTACCAACCGGATCCGAGGCGAACACCATCTTTGCAGGGTTGCTGTCCGGCATTCTTGCAACATGCCCTGCCCATCGTATCCTTCCAGCTTTGGCCACCTTCTGGATACTGGGTTCGCCGTAGAGTTGGGCGAGCTCGTGGTTCATCCTTCGCCGCCACACACCGTTCTCCTGCACACCGCCAAAGATCGTCCTAAGCACCCGACGTTCGAAGACTCCAAGTGCTTGCAGGTCCTCCTCGAGCATCGTCCACGTTTCATGCCCGTAGAGGACTACCGGCCTTATGAGCGTTTTGTACATGGTACATTTGGTGCGGGCGTGAATCTTTTTCGACCGCAGCTTCTTCTGGAGGCTATAGTAGGCCCGACTTCCACTGATGATGCGCCTCCGTATTTCACGGCTAACGTTATTGTCAGCCGTCAGCAAGGATCCAAGGTAGACGAACTCGTCGACCACCTCGAAAGTATCCCCGTCTATCGTAACACTGCTACCTAGGCGAGCCCTGTCGCGCTCGGCCCCACCAGCTAGCATGTACTTTGTCTTGGCCGCATTCACCACCAGTCCAACTTTTGCTGCCTCGCGTTTCAGGCGGGTGTACAGGTCTGCCACCTTTTCAAATGTTCGGCCGACGATGTCCATATCATCCGCGAAGCAGACAAATTGACTGGATCTCGTAAAAATCGTACCCCGGCTGTTAAGCCCGGCTCTCCGCATAACACCTTCTAGCGCAATGTTGAACAACAGGCACGAAAGTCCATCACCTTGTCGTAGTCCCCGGTGGGATCCAAACGAACTGGAGTGTTCGCTTGAAACCTTCACACAATTTTGCACACCTTCCATCGTTGCTCTTATCAGTCTCGTGAGCTTCCCGGGAAAGCTGTTTTCGTCCATGATTTTCCATAGCTCTACGCGGTCGATACTGTCGTATGCCGCCTTGAAATCGATGAAAAGGTGATGCGTTGGGACCTGGTATTCACGGCATTTTTGGAGGATTTGCCGTACAGTAAAGATCTGGTCCGTTGTCGATCGGCCGTCAACGAAACCGGCTTGATAACTTGTAACCTTACACATGACCGTCACTGTTGTGTCGCGTGAGTACCTATGGAACTCAAGGTCTACCACAATGAATGAGAGCAAAAATTATCTTACCATGTTCAAAACCTCATCACACTCACAACAGAACAACACAACACATCTTCCGATCAGCGATAATCGACCATAGTTGATCATGATCTCCGTCTCCTCTGGACGTCAACACCACTGACTGATCTGTGTAGAGGTAAGGGAGAGCACAGCATCCGAGCCCGATTCTTGTTTGGCTATCACCACACAGCCAACAGATAACCGAACTGTTGTCTAGCTACGCTCATATATGGTCTTGAACCGCAGTGTCTCGATCAGTAGCCAGTTAATCCCAAAGCAGGCAAGTCCTAGGCATAATTACTATTGCGCCTGACTGGCATTTTTGTGATTTGTAGTGAGTATTAAGTGCATCTGTGGTGTGGTGAGAAAATTTAGAAGTGCGGGCTGGAAAGGTAAAATTCGTCGATGAAGTTCTGCAGGTGATATACAAGAAGTGCTTGTTTTCTACAGCCGCCTAAATGCCCAGAACACCCAAGTTAACTGCATGTCGATGCATGCCATGATGGAGTAGTTCGTATACGTTGTTTTGAGATCGGTAAGCGTGGAAGAAATTAGTTCTACGGCATATCCCAAATTGTGCTTCTAAGCCGAAACTTATGTGCTCCCTTCTTCAACTACCTCTATTCAGGCCTTTCTTTTCAACCCCTAAATCGATGGCGGTGGAGACCATCAGCATGGCTCAGTGCTTGGGCATCCCAGACGGCCATAGTGGGCTTTGTCGCGGAGTGGTTGCTGTCCTACCGGCAATACGGTTTGTCCGGACAAGCTCCTGATTCTGCGGTCGCCGAGGGATACACAGAACACTGACGCCCATTTCACCTAGGTTTAAGTACACACCCTAACCGTAAGTAATAAAACCATCACTAATTTTACTATGTTAAATTTATGCTTTGATTTTGCCATGGAATGACTCGTAATGATTTCAGCGGGTTTCCCTGTATTCGAACCCGATAGTAAGGTTGATTGGTTCATGGGTTTAGGAACCAATGTCTCCGCTTCTCCTTTCTACCATCTTTGTCTCCGTCTCATGCGACCTTTCCCCTGGGGAGGTGACAAATGGCGCCCAACGTAAATGTAACTGTACAGTGGATTACCCTCTTGACGAAGTTTTTCAATTATGGAGTCATTCGCTTATAACAAAGCAGGTTTTGAATTTTCATGTGCAATGGTGGATGGCTTTTGTAAATACCTTTAGAATAATTTTCTTTGAATTAAACCTTTTGAACTTGTGTTGAGTTTCTTAAAAGGAATTAATAAATAAATTTGAATTTTGCCTTGCATTTTTGGAGTTTTGGCAAGGAGTTGTAAATATGTAAATAGATAATTAGTATTAATGAATAGAATTAGTATATTGAATTGAATTTAGTGGAGAATTTATAAGTACTTTTTCCCATTTTTATTTACGTTTCATTGAATTTCCATACATTTTTCCATATTTTAACACAGTTTCAGTTTTTAGGATAATGAAGAGATTGGCCGATCTCAAAAGTAATCGTTTTGTCGTTAATTGAATTAAAGTGAAATTAAAGTGAAAGGACACTAATGGCGCATAGCATAGGAAATGAAGATATCGCGGATAATTTAGTCGATTTTGATAGTGAAACTAGTCCGGTGATGAATATAAATAAAATGAGTCAGCGGCAAGTTCGTAGACTCACAATCTCTCCCACATTTCAGGACAGATTAAACGAGGTTTATGAGAAAAAAGCGAAGCAAACTGCGGATTCGGTTGTGGAAAATCAACGGGATAAACGCGAGCGCGAGAAAAATCCGGATAATGAGAGGCAAATTGTTCCTCCCCCGCCGCCACCGGAAATGCAGCGTGAAAAAGTTACGCGCGGTGAAAATTTAAATAGCATTCGCGAACCAATAATAGCAGGTGACAAGTACACGGGTACTAAGAAGAAGACTTCGTCGGTAGTTCAAGAACAAAATGGTGCTCCTGATTTAGATTTGAATTTCAATCCTGAAGTGATTTTAGTTGAAGACCAGAAGGATTCGGTTGAATTTCTTCCACCGGGTTTCAACATTACTTCTCAGTTTTCAAATCCAGCTTTTTCGAACAATCCCCTATTTTTCAACCTTCCAAATAGAAGCTCACAAAACAGAAAATCGCTTCCGGTTTCTCAATGGCCGATCAAGTACGCAGGTAATGACAATGGAATCGGTTTGAATCTTTTCCTTCGAAGAGTTGAATTCTTTGCACAATCTGAAAAGATGTCAAAAGAAGAATTGTTTGAATCAGCCCATTTTCTTTTAGTAGGGCCTGCTCAAGACTGGTTTGTTGCGAAATGGCCGATTTTACGCAACAAGAACTGGGATTATTTTATCCAAGCCTTGAGACACCAGTTTTTGCCAAGCAACATTGACCACTACATCAAAGTGCGTTCATTTTCAATGTTTCAGGCGAAAGCAGAATTATTTTCGAACTTTTTGGTTCGCATGGAACAGTTCTTTTTGTGCAGAACCACTCCAATGTCTGAAGAAGACAAATTCGACATAATGTGGCACACGATGAGGCCCATCTACCGAGACCGATTGGCCTTAGTGGACGTGAAAGATATACACACTCTTGAACAACTTTGCACTAGAATTGATAACAATAATGAATCAATCATGAATAAGTTTGTTCTCTCATTCGAAAATCAAAAAATTAATGAAATCAATTTTAATAGCAATCCTAGAACTAATCTTCATTCCATTGTCGGACCACAATCGAACAATAGTAATCAAACCAATCAACAACGAGTTCAACAACATAATCAAAATAATAGTAGAAATAACCAAAGCAACTCAAATCAAAATTTCAACCCGCAAGGCAATAGACCAAGGAACAATTCTAATTATAACAATAATCAAATTATTCAGCAAGAATACCAACCAGATTGTGGATGGAGGGAGTTGTCGTTGGATAATATTCTGAGGCACTATAAAGTTCCAGATCGCAGAATTTGTTTTAATTGTAGAAAATTTGGTCATCATTTCACTAAATGTTTCTCAAGGCGCAATGTATTTTGCTACATATGTGGACTCCCGGAATTTCATTACGAGGAATGTCCATTCTGTGAGGCAAAAAACCAGAGAAGGGGAGATTAAAGGAGGTGGTTTCCCCAACCTCAGAAATTCCTCCAGATTTGAGTCGTAACCCTCAAATCATAAGTGCATTTCAACAAATCGTTTCAGAATTCCAGGATACAGATTGTACCATTGAGAAACACGAAACTGATGATATAACAAATTATGTTGGTTATTTTCATCAAATTGAAACAGTTTTTGTTAATTTAAATAACGATGCAAGATATTTTTTGAAATTTAGTGTTTTAGGATTGCAGCTGCATGGATTATTGGATAGTGGGAGTAATGTGTCATTAGTTGGAGAACACTTTGGAAATTTAACCAACTTTTTACAAATTCAAGATCTGAACAAAAACGTTAAAATCTCAACTGCCAGTGGTGAACCAATGCAGATCAAAGGATTTGTTCACGTTCCATTTACAATCAAGCAAACCACTAGAATTTTACCTTGTTTAGTTGTGCCTGAACTTGGTGCTCGATGCATTCTAGGGATGGACTTTTTCAAATTATTTAATATTAAGCTTACTTTCGAAGATGTTGAAGTGTTTGGTACGTTGGCTAACTATAATGTGGAATTAAACAATGAAATTCAGCCAGCCTCTCATCTCCTTGATGCAGAAGAGACTGAATTACTAGAATCCGTTAAAAGTACTTTCAAAATATCAGAGCCTGGCACTCTAGAAGCTTGCAATGTTATGAAGCATAGCATTGAACTTACAGATAATAATGCCATTCATTTGAATCCTCATCCATGGTCGCCCACGATTCAAAAGAAAGTCAATGAAGAAATAAATCGATTATTGGACTTAGACATAATTGAACCCTCAAACTCAAATTGGGCCTTGCAAGTTGTACCAGTTACCAAAGAAAATGGTGATATGAGGCTTTGTTTAGATGCTCGCAAGTTAAATGCTAAAACTGTTAGAGACGCATATCCTTTGGCAAGTTCCATGAGAATCTTGAACAACTTAGGCAAAAATCGCTACTTTTCGGTGCTGGACTTGAAAGAATCGTTTCTTCAGGTAAAGCTTGCCGAAGACTCCAAGAAATATACAAGCTTTAAAATAATTGGCAGGGGTCTTTTTCAATACAAAAGACTTCCCTTTGGTTTAATCAACAGCAGTGCTACCATGTCTCGTATCCTTGACAGAGTTTTGAAAGAAGGGCTCTACGAACCTTTCATATTTTCCTATCTTGATGATATTATAATTGCAACCAGAACATTCAAGGATCACATAAAATATCTAAAAATTGTCGCTGATTGCTTACGAGAAGCTAACCTCTCTGTGAATTTGGCTAAGTGTAAATTCTGCCTGAAAAGAATAAAATATTTAGGTTTTATTCTTTCAGAGAATGGCTACCAGCCGAACCCTGAAAGAGTTACTGCGATCTCCAAGTTTGCTCGACCGCAAACTCCAAAGGAGATTCGCAGATTCTTAGGGATGGCGGGATACTACCGCAACTTCATCCCGAATTTTAGCGGTATATCAGCCCCTATCTCTGACTTGTTAAAAGGCAAGCCCAAGAAGATTAGGTGGAATGATAAAGCAGAACAGGCATTTATCAAACTAAAAGAATGTTTGATATCGGAACCGGTCTTAGTCAACCCAGACTGGGCAAAAGAATTTACTATTCAAACCGATGCCAGTGATGTGGCAATAGCTGGCATACTGACGCAGGAGTTGGATGGTAAAGAGCACATTATTGCCTATTTTTCACGGAAGCTGAGCTCTTGTGAAAAGAAGTATGGGCCCACCGACAAGGAAGGTTTAGCTGCACTCGAAGCAATCGAGCATTTCAGAAGTTATGTGGAGGGTGCACACTTTACGCTGGTAACGGACTGCTCTGCAGTGACGTTCATCTGCAATTCGAAGTGGCGTCCTAGTTCACGATTGTCACGATGGTCAGTTAAATTACAAGAATTCGACATGACCATCAAGCATAGAAAGGGGCGGGACAATATAGTTTGCGATGCCCTTAGTCGTGCTGTTTGTGCCATCTTTGATGACTCGACTTCAAAATGGTACAATGAGTTGAAAAGTAAAGTGAGCAACACACCAGAAAAATACCAGAATTTTAAAATTGAAAATGGCGACTTGTACAAGTTTGTCACTTCCAGATCTTCTCTTGACATGGGCAGACTGGAATGGAAAGTGGTTGTGCCACCTGACAAAATGACACAACTAGTGGATGAGGAACATGCCAAACTAATGCATCTTGGAGCAGATAAAACCCTTGAGCGAATAAAATTAAAATATTATTGGCCTAAGATGAAATCTGATGTCAAAAGGATTTTATCTAAGTGTGGCATTTGTAAGCAATCTAAGCATTCGACGATTGCTACTGTTCCTCCAATGGGGGAGCAAAAGGATGCTACGCGTCCATTTCAAATGATTGCTATGGATTATATTAGTGGTTTTGTGCGTAGTAAGTCTGGAAATAGTGATTTGTTAGTTTGTCTGGATGTGTTCACTAAATATGTTCGTCTGTTCCCTGTTAAAAAGATTAGTGTTGAAAGTTTGACTCGGTTGATTAAGTGTGATTGGTTTTTGAAATTTGGGGCTCCACAAGTGTTAATTTCAGATAACGCTGTAACGTTTTTAGCTAATAAGTTTCAAGATTTGTTGTCTAAGTTTCATGTTCATCATTTTAAAAATAGCAGGAGACATTGTCAAAACAATCCTGTTGAGCGAGTAAACAGAGTCATTCTGGCGTGTATTCGAACATATTGCCAAAATGATCACCGTATTTGGGACTCTCGGATCCCTGAAATAGAATTCGCGATCAATAATACCAAACATTCATCGACGGGATTCACACCTTTTTTCCTGGTGCATGGCTATGAGTCGATAGTTGATGGAAGGGACCATCTCCAGGATAGGTACACTTCTGATCCATCATCAGATCAATTCATCCAACGCAGGACTGAAGTTATGGGCACCGTGTATGAAGAAGTAGTTAAAAACAATAAAAAACAGTTTGAAAAGTATAAAAAGAACTATGACAGCAAGCACAAAGGTCTGCCACCCACTTTTACCATTGGTCAAAAAGTTTACAAGAAGAATTTCAAAATTTCAAGTGCTGTTGATCACTATTCAGCCAAACTTGGCCCCGTTTATGTCCCTTGTAAAATTATAGCTAGAAGAGGAGCAACATCATATGAGCTAGAAGATGAGGAAGGAAGGAATTTAGGTGTGTTTGCGGCACAAGATTTGATTCCTGAATAGATTGTATGAGAATAAGTTCGAGAAGTATGTCTTACTGAAATTAGTATGTTAGTTCGTGTAATGTCCGAGAAATTGTTGAATAGTTTGTATAAATGAAATCGCGTGCGTTTGAATAATTGAGATACATTGGTAGAGGATGCTCGAGGAATTGGTGATCACCGAGAGTTTGCGTAGTTTAAGCATAAAAAGTTCGTGTATGTGTAGAAGTTTGAATTGAAAGAATATTTGCGTAGAATAAACCGAGAGTTCGCGTAGCCTAAGCATAGAAAGTTCGTATTTGAGAGTTTGAGTCAATAAGATATTTGCGTAAGCGTAAACGAGATTTCGCGTAGATTTAAGATAGTGTTTGAGGAATGTTAATTTGAGTTGATCTGTTATTTGCGTAAATGTTACTGAGAGTATATGTTTGAGTGAAACTCAATTAGATTGTATGACCGTGTTTGAATTTGTTGTGTTATAATGTATTGATAGGGAAAATGTGTGGATAGTTATAATCAATGAATGTTAGAGTTGCTTGCACGATTTGTATTCTTAATAATTTTCTTTGCCCAATGTTTGAAGCTCCTCAGCTAAGCCAGAACCACCTTCAGTTATCTGTGCAAAACAAAATTAATTGGAATGTAATCAAACTCTATGTACACACAGCAGTTCATCGCGAATGGTCGTTGATCTGTTCTTGGACCAAGTAAGTCCCTGTTCTTAAAGGACAAGTTGAGCTGAAATCGAGCCAGTAGAAATAAGCATATCTATATACAGCATATATATCTAGTAAACAAGCATCCTTTCACATATGAGAGTTGAAAATTTTGCCCAGACAAGAATGATCTTCGTGTTGGAAAACAGATAAAACTTGACGACACCTTACACTACTTTACTATGTCGATATTTGTCGATCGTATGAGTGGATTTGCTCATGGTAAGAAAAGACCACTGCTATACAATGATTCAATCCTTGTATTGCAGTCTGGTGTGGGGGTATTGTAACCTTACACATGACCGTCACTGTTGTGTCGCGTGAGTACCTATGGAACTCAAGGTCTACCACAATGAATGAGAGCAAAAATTATCTTACCATGTTCAAAACCTCATCACACTCACAACAGAACAACACAACACATCTTCCGATCAGCGATAATCGACCATAGTTGATCATGATCTCCGTCTCCTCTGGACACCACTGACTGATCTGTGTAGAGGTAAGGGAGAGCACAGCATCCGAGCCCGATTCTTGTTTGGCTATCACCACACAGCCAACAGATAACCGAACTGTTGTCTAGCTACGCTCATATATGGTCTTGAACCGCAGTGTCAGGCAAGTCCTAGGCATAATTACTATTGCGCCTGACTGGCATTTTTGTGATTTGTAGTGAGTATTAAGTGCATCTGTGGTGTGGTGAGAAAATTTAGAAGTGCGGGCTGGAAAGGTAAAATTCGTCGATGAAGTTCTGCAGGTGATATACAAGAAGTGCTTGTTTTCTACAGCCGCCTAAATGCCCAGAACACCCAAGTTAACTGCATGTCGATGCATGCCATGATGGAGTAGTTCGTATACGTTGTTTTGAGATCGGTAAGCGTGGAAGAAATTAGTTCTACGGCATATCCCAAATTGTGCTTCTAAGCCGAAACTTATGTGCTCCCTTCTTCAACTACCTCTATTCAGGCCTTTCTTTTCAACCCCTAAATCGATGGCGGTGGAGACCATCAGCATGGCTCAGTGCTTGGGCATCCCAGACGGCCATAGTGGGCTTTGTCGCGGAGTGGTTGCTGTCCTACCGGCAATACGGTTTGTCCGGACAAGCTCCTGATTCTGCGGTCGCCGAGGGATACACAGAACACTGACGCCCATTTCACCTAGGTTTAAGTACACACCCTAACCGTAAGTAATAAAACCATCACTAATTTTACTATGTTAAATTTATGCTTTGATTTTGCCATGGAATGACTCGTAATGATTTCAGCGGGTTTCCCTGTATTCGAACCCGGTAGTAAGGTTGATTGGTTCATGGGTTTAGGAACCAATGTCTCCGCTTCTCCTTTCTACCATCTTTGTCTCCGTCTCATGCGACCTTTCCCCTGGGGAGGTGACAAACTTCCCACGAACTCGTTTACTACAGGTGACAGACGACGAAAGATGATCTGGGATAATACTTTGTAGGCCGCATTTAGAATGGTGATCGCTCGAAAGTTCTCACAATCTAACTTGTCGCCTTTCTTGTAGATGGGACATATTACCCCTTCCTTCCACTCCTCCGGTAGCTGTTCTGTTTCCCAGATTGTGCCTATCAGCTGATGCAGACAAATGGCCAGCCTCTCCGGACCCATCTTTATGAGTTCAGCTCCGATACCATCCTTACCAGCAGCTTTATTGTTCTTGAGCTGGTGAATGGCATCCTTAACCTCCCTCAAAGTGGGGGCTGGTTGGTTTCCATCTTCCGCAGTACCGACGAAGGCATTTCTTCCGTTGTCCCGTCCTTCATTGCCTGTGCTCTCAGCGCCATTCAGGTGCTCGTCGAAGTGCTGCTTCCACCTTTCGATCACCTCACGCTCGTCCGTCAGAATAATAGAAATATTAGTAGTAGAACGCTGGTAGCGCTGTTGTCACAAAACTGATTTTAATTATTCTTACCTTTAATTATGGTTTTTCATTGTTTGTTCAATGCTTTGTCGTTGTTTATGTTTTTATGATTAATTTGACACTTTGATGCCCGGTACTCAGGCTGTCAGTTCGTGGCAAACTAGATGTTGGTAACACGAACAGCAGCGACATTAGCATTCTTAGGTTAATGCTTCTACTGTCAGAATGCTCCCATCCTTATCCTTGCACATCTCGGCTCGCGGCACGAAGCCGTTGCGGGATGCGTTGAGCTTCTGATAGAACTTACGCGTTTCTTGAGACCGGCACAGCTGCTCCATCTCCTCGCACTCCGTCTCCTCCAGGCGGCGTTTTTTCTCCCGAAAGAGGCGGGTCTGCTGTTGCCGTTTCCGTTTATAGCGTTCCACGTTCTGCCGGGTCCCTTGCTGCAGCATGACCGCCCGCGCTGCATTCTTCTCCTCCAAAACCTCCTGGCACTCCTCGTCGAACCAATCGTTCCGTCGACTCCGTCCCACGTACCCGACGTTGCTCTCAGCTGCATCGTTGATGGCTGCTTTTACTGTTCTCCAGCAGTCCTCAAGAGGGGCTTCGTCCAGCTCACCCTCTTCCGGTAATGCAGCCTCGAGGTGCTGCGCGTATGCCGCTGCGACATCCGGTTGCTTGAGCCGCTCTAGGTCATACCGGGGCGGCCGTCGGTACCGTACGTTGTTAACGACGGAGAGTTTTGGGCGCAGTTTGACCATCACCAGATAGTGGTCGGAGTCGATGTTAGCGCCACGATAGGTCCTGACGTCGATAATGTCGGAGAAGTGCCGACCATCAATCAGAACGTGGTCGATTTGCGATTCTGTCTGCTGTGGTGATCTCCAGGTGTATCGGTATGGAAGGCTGTGCTGGAAGTAGGTGCTACGAATGGCCATATTCTTGGAGGCGGCGAAATCAATTAGTCGTAGGCCGTTTTCGTTCGTCAGCCGGTGGGCGCTGAACTTTCCAATCGTCGGTCTGAATTCCTCCTCCTGGCCAACCTGAGCGTTTAGATCTCCTATGATGATTTTGACGTCGTGGCTTGGGCAGCTGTCGTACTCGCGTTCGAGCTGCGCGTAAAAAGCGTCTTTATCATCATCAGTGCTTCCGGAGTGAGGGCTGTGCACGTTTATTATACTGAAGTTGAAGAACCGGCCTTTGATCCTCAACTTGCACATTCTCTCATTGATCGGCCACCACCCGATCACGCGCCTCTGCATATCACCCATCACTATAAAAGCTGTTCCCAGCTCGTGTGTGTTGCCGCAGCTCTGGTAGATGGTATGGTTACCTCTAAACGTTCGCACCATTGATCCCTTCCAACACACTTCCTGCAACGCTACGATGCCGAATCCGCGGTCCTTCAGCACGTCGGCGAGTATGCGTGTGCTCCCGATGAAGTTGAGAGATTTACAGTTCCACGTACCGAGCTTCCAATCGCTAGTCCCTTTACGTCGCTGTGGTCTTCGCCGATTGTCCCGGTTCGTATTCTCTCGTTGATTATTCGTTGCTTGATGTTTTTTACGGCTGGCTTGCAGGGCCTGACACCAACCCCCTTGATTTCCGGAGGACCATTCCCCCTAAATGTTCGGAGGACCATAGTGCACAGTTTAGCTTAGAGTCCTTCTCTGGCACTCGGACGATGATCAGCCGCCCCTGACATGGGGAACAGACACTGCTGTGAGCCGCTCCTAACATAGAGTACAGACGCTCCAGGTTTGCAGAAGCAAACCCCCCTTTCTCTGTCAGCATACGACCAAAGCTCCCAACGGGGGTTGGTTACCCGATCTTCCCTAAGGTTATTTGCACCCCGGCCAGTACCACGAGGAGGTAGGGATAGGAGTTGCTGGGCAAGAGGCTAAGGACCAGACAAAGGGGTATATTTTATTCCTGGAGGTACGCGAGATACAAATGGTACGCCATTTACCGTGCCAGAACGTATCCATATCCCTTTCTGAACCGAAGGGCAGGGAGCAATAGCTCATTAGCTAAGAAAAACTAGTTGTATACAATCGAATAATGAAGCCAGGGTTATTATTTCCACGTCATTTGGACCTTTTGATTTCGGGTTTGTATGTCAAATCGACACTGTTGTTCCATAAGAGCTTATCTGACTTGTTCGATTTCTCTTCATCGATCTTCTCTTTCGATAATAACTTCGTCAAAACAAATAGATCCGTAATCTTTTGCAGATCACGATGCAAAGTTTCGTGTTCTTTTATGGTACAAAAAAAAAAAAATAATGCAACGATGAACAAAAATCGAACTACGCAAGTAAGCTCTTATGAAACATCAATGAAATACTAAAACAAGTGTACGAAAACGACACTTTCCGCACGCGAAGAAGACACTAGGCAAGGTTACTTTCAAAAACACTTCACTTTATTGCACTACTTTAAACTTACACTTTACACTTTTCACTTTACTTATATCACTTGTACTTCACTTTTCGAATTTGAAAATATAACTGACTTTCAGCCGCGCACATCACGCGTATTTATATCCCGCACCACATGTTCTAGAAACGCGTAGAACATTTCCGCTGTTGTTTCCAGGCGCAAATGATGACGACGATGACGGCGATGATGATTGATGATGCATGTGTATGCTGGACTGGCGACGGTCACTCACTGCGATGCGCTTGGTCACTCACTGGAAGGCGCTCAGTGAGTGTAGAGCTTGACAGACGTGCGATGCTGCTGCTGTTGTTGTTATTGCTGCCAACCGTGTGTGAGGGGGACTTTATACCCTTTGCGCAGTCTATCCGTGTGTTATGTGGGGTGATGGTGATTTGTAGGGAAATGCCGTTCAAATTGCTTCTGCTTTCTAAACATACCGCCGGCCTTGAAGGCTCGCCTTCAACAATGTGAGTCTGGATCGAGCAGGAGGCATATCTTCGAAACTGATCGTGTATATTCTTCATTTTCGTCATGGAAGAGTACTTCTCGAAGAATATCGGTTCTGTTATGACAACACCACATACCTTACGCGCCTCTGGAATATCCTCATTTCGAAGCTCGGGCTGTTCAGGCCAAAGTGATCGGTTCACAAGCCATGCTGGGCCATTCCACCAGAGCGTTGATTCCAGAAGTTCTTCTGCTGCAAGTCCGCGTGATACTATGTCGGCTGGGTTGTCTTTTCCACTGATGTATCTCCAGTGACATCCAATAGTGGAGTTCTGAATTCCCTTGACTCTATTCGCCTCAAACTGTTTCCAGCGGTTTGAAGGTGCGGTAATCCATTGAAGCGTTAGCATGGAGTCCGTCCACAAAAAACAGCTGTCGACGCTCAATTCCACAGAATCTGGAACCTTTGTCAAGAGTTCAGACAATAAAACTGCTGCGCATAATTCCAACCGTGGCAGTGTAACCTTCTTCAATGGTGCTACGCGTGATTTGGCACACAGCAGACGAACGTATGCATTTCCAGAAACGTCGACGGTTTTGACATAAATGCAGGCTCCATATGCGACCATGGAAGCGTCTGAGAACCCATGTATTTCTACGGCGATTGGCTGTAGACATCCAAACGTCCATCGGTCGATTCGAAGATTTTGAAGATGCCGCAGACTATCATAGAATTGCTGCCACTTCTGCACGATATGGTCTGGGAGTGGGTCATCCCAGGAGACATTTAAGAGCCAAAGTTGCTGCATCAAAGTTTTAGCTGATACGATGATCGGTGCTATCAATCCCACGGGATCATACAGAGATGCAATCGCAGAAAAAATGGTACGTTGAGAGTAAACCTGGAACTGTTTTAGATGGATACGGTATGTCAACTGATCATTCCTGGTGTCCCAGCTCAATCCCAGAGACTTGACGATTTCGTCGTCGTCAATCTCACACATTGTGCCTTTCTCCACCAAGCCTTCCGGTAAATCCTTCAGCAATTCTGGATCATTACTACTCCACTTCCTCAGCTCGAAACTGCCCTTATGCAGCACTGCGAGCAACTCATCTCTCGTTTTCAGTAAAGCCTGTTTGCTGTTTGATCCATGTAACAAGTCGTCCACGTAGAATCGTTTGCAATGAGAACGACAGGCATTCGGATAGGTGTCCTTCTCGTCTGCGGCTAGCTGATGCAGCGTACGAACAGCAAGAAATGGAGCAGCGCGTGTACCGTATGTCACTGTGTTCAGCTGATACACCTTCAGTGGTTGTGATGGTGTTTCTCTCCACAGTATTCGCTGTAAATTCGATGATTGCTGGTCTACTCGAATCTGCCGATACATCTTGGCAATGTCATCTGTGACAACATATCTCCAACATCTGAATCCCAACAAAAGCGAGAACTGATCTGCTTGGATGTTCGGCCCAGTCATCATAATATCGTTGAGTGAAAAACCTGATGATGTTTTGCTGGATGCGTCGAAAACAGTCCTTAGCTTAGTTGTAGTACTCGTTGGCTTAAGGATTGCATGATGAGGGAGGTAATTTATTAACAAACCCACCTCTTCCAAGCCGTCAGGAACAACACTCATGTGTCCAGAAGATTCGTACTCTCTCATGAAATCTGTATACATTTCTCGAAGTTGGTCGTTTCCATGTAGCCTGCGCTCTAAAGCATGGAATCTTCGTAGGGCTTGTTCCTTAGAATCACCAAGCAATGAAGAAGGCTGAGACAATGGGATCTTCACCTCGTACCTTCCGTCTGATAAGCGTCTGACGTGTTCGAGATAGTGTTTTTCCGCTGGATCCAATTTGGCCTCACCATTTACTTCAACTTGCAGCTCCTCTACTTTCCAGGACTTTTCCAATTGTTGCAGCAGCTCAGCATCAGTCATCGAAGTAACCACATTCGATTGCACGTGATCCCGCGAATACTGCTTGCAGCTTCCGGAAACTACCCAGCCTAGCTCAATGTTCCACAGAATGAAGTCACCAACTTCAATCTTTTCCGGAAGTAAAAGCTTGAAGAAAAGCTTGGCTCCCAGTAGAACATCGATTTTTCCTGGTCTGCTGAATGTCGGATCTGCCAACTCTTCTCTTCTAGTGGAAAAACTATCGCATTGAATGTTGTCAGATGGTAACACATTCGTGATCTTGTTCATCACCAGCAGTGGAACGTTAAACTGCTTTCCGTTCACACGAGACTCGATAGTAGCCGTCACCTGCCTTCCAACTTGAGCTTCTACTCCACTTACTCCGTGGACGGTGATCGATGTATTGCATTCCTTCAACCGAAGTTTCCGAGCAAAAGCTTGCGTTATGAAATTCGGTTGTGATCCGGAATCCAACAGCACGCGACACGGTAATTTGCTCCCAGCTCGATCGTAGATGCAGACCATAGCAGTAGCCAAAATATCACTCGATGATTGCATGGTGTGATTTGCTTGACTCGCCATACTCGCATTAACGATGCGCTGATCCTGAGGGACAGATTCTGACGACGATGACACGCGGCTAGATGGCCGATGTTCCTGCTGATGATGTTGCTGTCCATGTAGTAAGGTGTTGTGCTTTTCGCTGCAGGACTTACAACCTCTGGATTCGCATTTACTTACTACATGCTTGGACGAGAAACAGTTGTAGCACAGCTTCCACTTTCTCACCTCGTCGAATCTAGCTTCTGGACTCATGGCTATGAACTTCTTGCAATTCCACAGTGGATGGTTTTGACCACTCTCACAGATTTTACAGCCAGTAGAACTCGTAGAAGCATGAGATAGCTGTGGCTTGAAACGACTGGATTTGCGAAGCTCTTCTTTGTCCGTTGCCAACGCCTCTAGTGTGTGACATCTACCGTTGATGAATTTGACGATGTCTTCGTATTTTGGTGACTCCTCTTGTTGGGTTTGGGTTTCCCAATCACGACGTGATGTTCCATCGAGTTTGCTGGAGATCAGGTACACCAAAATCGTGCTCCATTGATCAGTTGGCTCACCTAGTTGCTTCAGTGCATTGATGTTTCGCTGGCACTCAGTCAACAAGCGACGCAACTCCTTCGGCGAATCTTGTGACACTTGCTTCGTGGTGAACAATGCCTTCAGATGTTTCTGCTTGATTACCCGGCGATTCTCGAACCTCTCAATCAGCAAATCCCAGGCCACTCGGTAATTGGCATCGGTGATGTCCATCGCATCCAACATGCACGCTGCTTCCTCTTTGAGGCTCGACTTTAAGTATAACAACTTCTGAACGTCAGACAGCTGCGTGTTTCTGTCGATAAGCGCCTCAAAAGCATCACGAAACGCTGGCCAACCGAGATAATCACCGCTGAACGTTGGCAATTCCAATGTAGGCAGCCGTACAGCTACTGGTTGTTGCACCATGGGGAATTGCTGGTGGTGAATAGGTATCAAGGCCTGGCCTCTGTGCACGTTTGCAGCCGCTATTGCTGGACCCTGCATCCTCTCGATGATGGAACGCATTGCAGCTCTTGCATTCATGCACCTTTCTTCAAAGGTGGCACGCTTTTCTTCTTCCTCTTTGACGTTTACTCCTTCCTCCGCGTCGATGGCAGTTTGTATGGTGTCGTACTCATCCCAGCACTGATTGACGACATCCAGTCGTGCCTGAACCAACTCTGCTGTGATTCCGGGCTTGGATTCGATGTCTCGGATGAATACTTCGATCCGTGTCAGGCGTCCGAGAATAACTCCACGCTGTCGTTTAAGCTCCGCCATGCCGAAAGCTGTTGCGATACGTCGTTCCAAACTAAATGCAAATGTACCGCCGGCCGGTGACGCCGTTGAAATCCTCAGCTGCTTGTGTCTGACTGGATTAACAACCGACGACTGACGCGCGCCGAAGCACTAAATCGGGCACTGTAGCTGTCTTGCTACCAAGTAAACCGACTAACGACGAACTAGTCGACTGGTCGAGACCCACAGTTCCGCTGACTGCGACGGACACTGTCACGACGGTCCCGCGACTATCACACTTTCGCGCACACTAAAACGACTCGCGACGCGACTACTTACACTACGACCGAACGCGAAACTTGCCTTGCCTTCTGACTTGCTAGATCCGCGCGATCCGGCTCGAAGGACCAAATGTACGAAAACGACACTTTCCGCACGCGAAGAAGACACTAGGCAAGGTTACTTTCAAAAACACTTCACTTTATTGCACTACTTTAAACTTACACTTTACACTTTTCACTTTACTTATATCACTTGTACTTCACTTTTCGAATTTGAAAATATAACTGACTTTCAGCCGCGCACATCACGCGTATTTATATCCCGCACCACATGTTCTAGAAACGCGTAGAACATTTCCGCTGTTGTTTCCAGGCGCAAATGATGACGACGATGACGGCGATGATGATTGATGATGCATGTGTATGCTGGACTGGCGACGGTCACTCACTGCGATGCGCTTGGTCACTCACTGGAAGGCGCTCAGTGAGTGTAGAGCTTGACAGACGTGCGATGCTGCTGCTGTTGTTGTTATTGCTGCCAACCGTGTGTGAGGGGGACTTTATACCCTTTGCGCAGTCTATCCGTGTGTTATGTGGGGTGATGGTGATTTGTAGGGAAATGCCGTTCAAATTGCTTCTGCTTTCTAAACAACAAGTATTACACGTGCCTATACTTGCGCGTTTTAATATTTGTTCCTTTAGTAGCATCATTTTCAAGGCGTAAGCGTGATCTGATTTTTACAGGTAGCTGTAAATAGGAATATTATTCCTGTGAATGATAGTTTTCGATTTATGTAAAAAGGTTCATAATCCTTCCTTTATTTAGGTTCAATGGAGATTAAATTTAAACAAAACTATTTTTTTTCTACCATTTTGGATAAAATCGAACTGTAGCTCCTGACTTTCAGTTTATAGCAAAACAGCAGACTGTAGGCACTTTAGGGGACCGTCCACTTAGATTACACTCATCTTTGATAAAATAAGTTAATTAATAAATAGACCTACCTCATAGAAGAACGTGTGCACCTGATAGGACAATATCTTGCACACGTTCCCCAGATTGGCCAAGCTAGACGCCCGAAACTCATCCACCGGACTTTTGCACTCGTGCAGGAAACAGTTAATCAATTGCTCACGATATTTGAATGCGATGGGTCCAATCGCTTCCACCGTTTTCACAGTTGCTTCGCCAATCTTCAACCGGTAATCTATTTCGTTGCTAGTGCTCTGATATTCCCTAACCAGAGCTTCGATCGTTTCCGCTTCCAGTGCGTCGCACAAAGCCACCAATAACCGAACCGAATTCAGAAAGGCATAACTCTCCACGCTCCGCAGATTGTTCAACGCCAGAATCAGAACCGCGTGCTTCTGCGTGAGAGTTTCCGTGTCACGTTGCCGCAGCAAGCCGATCATCAACGTTGTTCCGTACACTTTGCAGTACGGTTCCTTATCGGAGCATAAGCTGAACGCATTCTGGTAGGGCGTCAGCTCGGAATCGTCCTTCGGTTTGCTTCCGTTGCAAATGTGATCGATTTGTGCCCTTAGTTGGTCGCCACACTGAGCCGAACGTTTGAAGTGTTGCAAGAGTTTCAGGATTTCCTGAACATCGTCCCGAGAATGTAACCGCTGCAGGTACTCCTGGAAAATCGAGAGGACTATTTCAATCAAACTCTCGTTGGCTTGCACCTGGTCGACGCTTCTAGTGAGAAGCGATTTTATGAAGGCCAATACGTCCGAAGGGTTTTCGTAGAGCTGGCTGTGGAAGTGCTTGTGAGTGACCAGTTCCATAAGGGTTTGAATAATGACATATTTCCTTAGGAATGCTTTGCACTGGGAAGCGTCCCGCTCATCGGCACCGAGCAGCAGATTTTGATCAGTGCCCTGAAAGGAGTGGAAAGTTGAATTTAATAAATAGGAATTAAATGATTATGGCTGGTAGCAAAGTGGTGCCAAAAATAGTTATTTTAGATTTAGGTAAACAATGACTTACGGGTTTCAAAAAAGTGACTAATAAGCGGTTTCTTCACCACCGTTTAGGCCTTAAACCTGGTTTAATCGTATGGGTAAACGTGGTTTACGGCTTAAGCGAAGGTGAAGAAATCGGCCCTAAAAGTATCTTGAAAGTTAATCAATCACGTAAATTTCAGTTCAATTGCACTGTATTACTCAACAACATTTGAGGTGATCTACTACAGGGTTGGGTCCAGTTGAGTACTATTGCAGGGCTGGTAGCAGTCGGAAACCAAAATAATAGTGACTTTAGTGACCAAAATGATCAAAAAAGTGACTAAAAAACTGCAAGTATTAGTCATAAATATGACTAGAAATGAAAATACATTTTATGTATATATTAATAAATCTACACCCGCATAGAAAAACACAGTTTGTCGTACATTGCAAACAATAAGCTTCTTTTAGCTGTAATGGTTAATGTATCACAAGCGGTTGTATTTATGTTGGATAATATCGTCCCCTTGATGCTACAACTAGATAACTCGAAATTTGAAATTTTCGACTTCAATATGTCAAAACATTTTTCTTAATTAGATCTGCAAAATATCCACAGGTCTTAAGCGTGTGATTCAAAATACACAAGTTAAAGATTATTTTTAAATCATAATCGCTGCGATTAACCATCACCTTGTTGAACGGTCATACTTTCAAAGTTGCACATCTCAAAATTTTGATTTTCGAGTTATCTAGTTGTAGCATTAAGGGGACGATATGAAATCAAAAGCTCTTGACCATAAACTACGTTTTCAGTCATCTATATCAAATAGTGACAAATTATTATACCATCCAGATTAGGTTCAACAGTATAATATTTAAAACACTCGAGAAACAGTTGCAATGGACTCACCTTTTGCGAAATTGTTAGTGCTGCTGTGCACGTATTTGCACACCAACACATGTGCGTTTTACTGTTCAACCCATGTTGAACAGTTTGAGAAATAGTTATATGTTGTTGTGTACACGCTTGAAAAGTTACACAGAAGTGACGGAGGTTGGTAAATTTTAAAACTCGATGGGGAAATCTTTAGTGTTGTTATATATTTGATCATCTTGACTATAGTCATTAACATGAAAAATATGAACTAAAAATCATACTGCTAACATTTTATATGCGAAATCGAGGTCAACATATGTGCAAAACGAACAACTGTTCAATCGCTGTGCACACATCTAACGTGTTATTTTTTTAGCGTGTTTGTTTATTGCTCAGTATGCTTTCAAAAAAAGAAAAAAAATATACCGCAGGGTGCAAAATAAATTCAAATCGTTAAAAAAAACCTTTTGTGAGGAAATTTCCGGCCTGAGTTGATACCAGATTCGGGGCACTTGGTGAGTGTAATCTTGTGGAACTTTAATCCAATCAATTTTACTCATTTCTTTTACTTAATCGGACCAAAGGAGCATGATGCGGCTTCCATCAAAGCGATCAGCCTCCATCAAGCAACGCATTCGACCTGACTTAATAAGGTATCCGGGACCTCGTCCGGGACTGGAAATGGAAACCGAAAATACTAGCTGAATCTGCTCTCGCAGCCCCTCCCAGCAACACATATCGCGGAAAGCTGGTTTCGTTTGGAAGGATGATCGGACTCTCGATGTTCCTGTTACATTTTCTGCCGGATTTGCTGCTGCATACCAGCTAGACTGAATGATTTCCGGATCGGCGGATAGGCGCTTCTTCAACATCAGAGGACAAATAAAAGTGGCAAGTGGCAAGTCAAGGCATCAAAACTATTCAACGAAATTCTACACTTTTTATGATAAGTCATCGAAGCAATTTATAACATAAGGCAAAAAATTATAACTCATGTAAGTAGACAAATTTATCTTAAGATTATGAAAAAAAAGAACACTAATTCCAAAACTAGTTGACAAGTTATTTTTACTTTAAAAAGAAAGAAACAAACAAGTAGTGCAACTTTCTAATTTTACTTGAAACGAACAGTTACAGTTAATTTTCAAAGTGCATAGTATTTACTTTAATGAACTGTACATGATTCAATAGAAGTACAATTAGAACACACGCACTACTTGTTTCATTGGTTCTCATAAATGCACTCTCAATTTCTTCACATATAGTATAAATACAACAGAGCAAAACAGCATAGGGTTAAAATACTGTACAGTATCATAAACCAATAATTTCATATACATTATTCGTTTTTCATGATCTTTATTGTTTTAACTAAATCCGAACTGTTTGCCTTATAGGAAATTTGACAAAAAATGTACAATTTGTCGACTAATTGGCAAACTGTAAACGAAAAATTTTGTTCTGGAAAATCGGCGATTTTTTATGGTTACATAACTTAACCGCCCATTTCCCACATTGTTATTTGCCCAATAACAATTTCCCGAACGGTTAAAATCGTTTCCCGTAGAGTTGGCTTATTGTTAGATACGATGTTATTTGAAACGATTCTGAAACAGTCGCAAATGGTTGTGCACACTACGGGAAACAGTAATAATATTGTTGATAGTTATCCGGGCATATTAAGCGAATTTAGAATGTAGAGAACTGCATTTTTTTTTTTCTTAACAGTTATCTGTCCGATATGAGACTTGATTGTCATGAATGGTAAAAAAGAGATTTCATTTATCATTTTTTTACGAGACAATCATTAGCTTTATATAGGTTGTTATGTTATATTTTAGATTGTTGTGTACACCTAATGGGTCGAACCTGTTCTAATAGCAATATAGCAAATCAAGTGTTCACTGTGGTAGTACACAACGAATTACATTTCTTAACAAAGCTGTGCAATAAATCAAGGGAAAATGTTTGGTTGTAGACAAAATTATGGCGGAAATCGAGAACAAATTTCAGAACATTTTGAAAAAAATCCTGACATAATTCAAACATCAAAAGTAGAAACTAATGCTAAACTTGTGGTGAAATTTCTGTACAATTGAGAAGTTAAATAAACAATAACTCCAGAACACAATAAAATATTGACGGACTCGAGACGCAACAAATTAGATGAATGTCGTGCATAAAGTTCTAATTCCATGCGTACTTCAAATATCTATATTTAAACGAAACATTTCAATGAATGAATTATTGAAAATAATCATATCACTCAGTGAAGACTCGTAACCTCACGTATTATCTGATCAGCGACTCTGAAAATGACTTATGTTGCAAATTTAGATTATAAATTAAACAGTAAACGATAGAAATTGCATATTTGTTGCTGAAATTCATAAACAGGTGGATTTGGTCCCAGAAAAGTTTTTTGAGAACTAGTAAAAGAATGGTGCAAAAATATCGAGAAACAAAAGAAGTTATTGAGGTTTGAATATTTTTATTGCGGTAAAATATGAAGCTGCCGGTAGAGGGTTTAATTATTATCGTTCAACAATGTTCTAGCATTCATTATAGAAACATGTTTTTTTGTATAGAAATAGTTGACTAAAAAAAACAGTGTCAAAGGTTAATCAATAGAAACATGTTTTGTTTATTTGTTGGAATTTCTAATGTAATGTCTGAAATGAGTTCCAGCAAAATTATTACTCTCCTTTGAAGTCCTGGACGAGTTTCTGACAAATCTTTGTTTTTTTTTTGTTGTTATTCCTAGTCATCTCTGGCTTATATTCCGGGTGAGTTTTGATGATGTTTTTTCAGAAATCTGGTTTTGAATTCCTTCCATAGCCGTAGATTACTCAGATCAGATATTGGTTCTGGTTTTCGTAAAAACTCCAGAATGTTGTTGCTAGAATGTACCCTCCCCTTGGTTATGCGACCTTGCCGCGACGGGAGGGCATAATCCATTAGCCCATATGATGGAAACCAAAGGCGTAACCTGTAGTGGTGGTATCACATTTTGGCACTTTTTGCTTAAAGCCGCGTCATAATTCATATGGCATAGACGCAATAATATCTCGGATGTGATCCAACGGACATTCTGCGTCATTGATAGAATTGATGCCCATTTCAAATAATTAATCTATTCGAAGTGGACATTAATACTATTGGTGACGTTCAGTTTGCCTTTTGCTAACCAGAATGATCCGTAGCCACTCTTACTATTAGCTAGTTAGATACATCGTTATCATATACGACGTAGGGAATACTTAGGAACTCTTAGGAAAATGACTAGTAGATTCACTGAGTAGAAATAAGTGGCGACAATCATATTTTAATATGGTTTTTACATTGCCATAAAAAGAAATACCTCTTTTGTAACAACGGTATAAATAATCTAATTCTAGCTTCATTTTCGCAAAATTTACAAGTAGAAAGTAGGCGTTGTGAAGCATTGCATTTGCCACCGAAAAGTGAATCATGTAGGAGACTGTAATAGAAGCCTAAGGTAACTTTACTCTTCAATATTCACTATAAAATGACTATGGAAAGTAAGACGCTGAGATCGATCATTAGGGTACACTTGCTAGTTTCGAAAAATTGTTGAACAGACAAGGAAAGCGACTTTTTTCTTTAAGGATATATGAACGTAATGACCAATAAACACTTTTAACAACAAAAAATAAAATTAACTAGAACTACTACTAAACAGCCTAATTTTGTTAAAACTTGACGACAATTGACATTTAAGACTCTAATCTTACGTAAAAGACAGGAGTAATCAGAATAGCACTTGAATGACAAATTATTCAAAACCATTTCGACTAGACAGTATTAGTAATGACACTACTACACAACTATTTCAAACAAATTCTGATGGAGCTGCTGATTTTCACAATGCTTCCTTTTCTCAGAAGCAAGGGAATATGGGCACTTTTCAAAAACTACCACTTCACAATACTAATAAAAAACAGTGTTCATGTGGGCGCCATTGCCTAGTCCGTCTGAGTATTGGCCCTGGTAGAGGGGAAACTTGGCAAAAGCCAGACCGAGGGTTCAGCCTTGACAAGTTAAGCTGTCAGGCAGCTCCAACTGAATACCATACAAAAAAAAAAAAAAAAAGAAGAATGTTGTTGCTAGAATGTTCTTCAAATCTTTTCCCAGGAAATTTTTAAATTTTCTGTTTTAAATGTTTACCAAATATTCACTTGAATTCTTCCAGAAAGTTAGCAGGGATGCATGGCTGAAATTCCCCATAATAAAGAGGCAATAATAATATAATCCCAATTTTTCTTGAGTCAAGAATATTGACTTTTTAATTTCAAAATTACACTATTCTTGTCTTTATAATAACAAATATCTATTTCTTTTTGTTTGTGTTAAAAAAGCTATCCCAGCCTTAAATTTCATAAAGATCACGAAAAAAGTGACTTTAGTGACCATTTTTCTGAAAAAAGTGACTTTAGTGACTTTTTGTTGGAAATAGTGACTTTTTAGTGACCAGGTCGAAAAAAGTAACCAAGTCACTAAAAAGTGACTTGCTACCAGCCCTGCTATTGGAAGCCAGATTTGGAAATTTTTACTATTGTAGGTACACTCAAAATTTCAATATTTTGTCCATTTGACGTTACGACAATATACTGGGTGTCAATTGAAAATCTAAAATTTTGCGAACGTTACGAAATTATGTTAGGGTTTGAAAACTTAGCCATTTATCGATAGATTTTCACCCGACTTGATCTAGGCCATAGGAATATTCCCGATATCCTTTGGCCACTGTTAGCAACTCGAATTAAAATCCATTAAGTATTCGACGAGCTTTTTTCTTTCTCTCAGGCCTATACGGGTTAGCACAATGACCAAGTCTCTAAAAAGAGACCCGCTACCAGCCCTAAAAAGAGACCCGCTACGTGCCCAGGGACCAACCCTGAATACATAACACTTACTAAACTAGTCCGCTCGAACAGCTTCAACAGTCCAATGAACACATCGTAGATCAGCAGATTTCGGTTGGAGGCTTTCAGAATCTCGACCAACGTCGGAGCCAAACTATCTTCGTCGTCGTTGTCTTCTTCGGACTGGGGTCCAATCTGCAGCGAATATGTTTCTTCCTCTCTTGGCGCGACTTTCAGATAGATTCTCGGATGGATTCTCTTCATCGCGTGTTTTCCAGTTTCGAGGAGCAGTTCTTCCAACAGGGATTCGAGTTCAGCTTTTTCCCGATTCGATAGACAAAATACGATTAAAGTCTGTAGGTATTTTCGCTCTTCTGCTTCGATGGGAATCATGGAGTACAACTTCAGGAATATGTGCAGATAAGGGATTAGAATTGACGAACAGAGGGAACTACAGGAAGAGCCACTGAAGGCCATGTAATTTATGTGAAGCGATGTTAGCAACTGTGAGCGTTCCAAAAGAATGGTCCCACTCAGAAGCTCTTGTGGTTCTACCAGTTGGTCAAACCTTCCCACAAAATACTGGTCTATCGTTGCCCGAAGCTCTCGATAAGCGGGAGGAAGCAGATAGATTTGCCTCATGCATTCAATGCAAGTACCCACAAAGGGTAACTGTTCCTGTTCTTGGCCAAATAAGGAAGCTTCGTAAAACTGGAACACATCCTGCAGCACCTGACGATAGAACTTCTTTGTGTGGCCTTTGCTGGCCACAATCTTCGCAATGATTTCGCTTTTCTTCCAAGAGGGAGTCTCATCCGAAGGAACGTTTGCTAGGAGGGTTCTGCAGAGCACTGGGAATCCTCCTGGCTCTCCGGTCAGTCGGAGCAGCTCCAAGTGAATCTGTTTCGATAGCTCAAGAGCCAGATTCGGAACACCTTTGATGATCAGTAAACTTTTGAAAACTTGCTCCACAGGAAACACTTCGATGCCTTTGAAAAGTATACTCTCCCTCATTTCCGTAAAATTTCCTTCTAGAACATGGTAGCTGAATACTCCGGCGATGTACTCCAGGATGCAATTCTCCAGCTTCGATTGGAGGGCAATGATTTTAAACTCGAACAGCTTCCGGAAAGCTTCCAGGCAGTACTTTAACCGTCTGATCCGTTCTGCATCTTCTAACTGGACGACCATTTTCAAATCACATTTGGTCAATCCCCGTAATTCCAGCGGTAAATAAAGATTCAGCGTGAATTGTCGTATGCGGTCCACGGCCTGTAAAAAGACCAGCTGTTCGGGAAGATTGATGAGCTCCTCATCACTTGCGGAAGGGTTCCGCTTCTGAATAAGACAAGTGGTCACGAATCGCTGTTGAACTTCCAGATAACCGACGGATAACTTCCATAGGAAATCACGATCCCCGGCCTCACAAGAGGTCAAATCTTTCTCCATCGGTTCCAAGATACCATGCAGTCGCTGGATATTCAAATCTGTAAAGTGGAATTCGTGAGACCAGATTAGGAAAGTGACATTAAGAATTTGCCGGGCTCTTACCTTGGACGTTTGCTGCAACCAGATCGTTCAACACTTTAACTATTGCCCTCGGTTCCATGGTACAATGCAGTGGAGAACAAACTGAAAGGGAATCTTCACTTTAAACACTGATAAAAGGACGTAAATTTCATGAAATTTTGAAGAAATCGCGTAAAATCTGCGTGAAGAGAACAAAGAGAACGATCATGCTCGTTTGTTTACTAACGAAGCGCAAGGTATCCATTTCTTAGAGGTACTACACAGAGCACGTTAGGAGAAATTCACACAAGCGTGCAGATGTTTTTGAAGGGTTCAATTGACTGCACTGAAATAAATTGAACGTTCAAATTTATCAAGTTCCGCACAGTCGAGCGATCAGCAACTACACGGGAAAAAATTCTATGGTAAAAACTACTATTTTAGCTGACTACGCCCATTCTTGAAACTACCATGCAATTTCAGACCAATTTACTATGTTTACGGTACATCCCACCACATTAGTGGTACATTTGACAGAAATAATTTACAACAATCTGGTTTCGACTACAAACATGGTAAAATCAAGCGCATTTCTGGTCTGCTGAAAATTGCCGGTGCGAGCGCTTAAGTTAACCCCCTAAAATGGTAGTTTTTACCGCACAATTTTTTTGCGTGTATATTTCTCGCATAATTTATGATCTCGCCCTAAAAGCCATTGGTAACCATGTGTGTAGCTCGTTGGTTTTGAGCATTTGAATGGATTTACTCGTAATTCAACAACGCTATGGAGAAGAAAGGACCATTCTCAACCTGCCAGTGGTGTTGGTTTGGATGCTTTTTCATTAATATACCCAGAAACAACGAGCTACACACGCGGCTACCAATGGCTTTTAGGGCGTTGTCCCAGATTAAGCGTGATTTAAACTGATATGTCAGCAAAAATCAAGTTTGTTTTCTAGCAGCACCATTGGGTGCCACTGACATCAAACGTCTCTTTTGCTGAGATGTCAGCAAACGAACTTTAAACGAGATTTTCACAGCTGAGATCAGCATTCTGATTTCAGTTTGTAGGGTGATGTGCTAGTATCCATCGTTTTAAGCATTGATCAGTGAGAACTGCAATTTTCCCAGTATTGCAGTGAATGATGCTGACACAAACCGATGCCAAACAATTCTTTCTCAAAACGGCTTATGCATTGTACAATAACATTTTGATAAATCTTGATCTCTTTTTGGATATAATGCAAAGAAAATGCATCTTACCGTATTCTCAGTCCGTCGTATCATTTTCAACTCCGTCACAATCAGTTTCCAGATTCGTCTCACAACTTACGGCTCACTGTGTGTATTGAATGGTTAAAACACAACATATCAACGCTATAATAAAATGTTTTACTAGAATATAGATCTACTGGCATCTCCCTCCATTCCTTCAGCATGATGGAATATACTAATTTCCTTTAAAATTCATTGTTCGTTATCAAAATTCAGCCCAAACATATGAACACAATTCTCGCGTAACTTTTCAAAACGACCTATCTAACAATTCACACATTTCGAGTAAATCGAGCTTGAAGGTTGTGAAAATATATTTTGAAACTGTATCAAAATGAAACAATTTTTCCTTACTGTGTTGCTTGTAGAGGGAAGCAGTGTAATAGAGTTCAACGTAAGAAATGAAATTTTGTCAATTTATTTGGAAATTACACTGAAATCTATAAAAACATCAAATAGGACGTTTTGACCAAAAATATGTACATAGGATAAATCACATAGGTCGTTCTGTTTCAACAATTGTTACATTGGACATTCACTTCGGTCATTTTTTTTTCAGTTATAGCAACATCGGACATTTTGATTTGAGCACACAGCAAGCATGTTTTATTTCATTTTGTATCCACGTGCGTTGAACTGCTTCAACATTCAAGTTGAACTGCTCATTTTGTCGCGGTGTGATAATCGCAGGCACCAGCTGTGCTTTGTTTTGATTCATTTGAAGAAGGGACGAATGACCTTCGGGTTAAAGTCTCTCACAAACAACATCAATTTGATTCATTTAATGCCACGCCGTCACTTTTTCCCCTCCGTCTATGTGTCCTATGTAACAACAGAAAGAGGGGAAACGTTGAGCTGTATTTGGGACTTTTTGCTTTCTCGCTGTTTCTCTCTCAATCTTCCCCCCGTTTCAATGCTGGTTTCGCCCACACTTGTTCGTGTGTGAGTTACCCACTGGACGACGGGTGGTGACGACTGTGTTGCATTCGGCACCAGCCGTCGGCACAAACAAGAAATAGCGGTGGGAAATGATGACGATGACGGCGCGGTCGATTGTGTTGTAGGAAACTAATGCCAAACAAATACATACAGCTTCTCCGCTCTTCGGTGAATGATTGCTCTGCAAATATATGTGTGCAAGTCGCGCATGCACGTTGCTCATGTTGCTGCCGTGAAGCATACCATGGATCTGAATCGGATTGATACAATAAGATCTTGATGCTCAATATCATTTCCCTACATGCACTCAATACGCTGATAACATGAAAAGAGAACTGGCAGCTGAGCGAATGCTGATCCAATCCAGCGTAAGCCTAAAACATGATTTGGCAAAAAGACCAAAATACAGTTTTGTGTACCTCGTTCTCTTTTTGTTATTTGAGCGTATTCAATATTGCGAGGCAGAGCAACTCTGAAAATATCGACATTTTGTTGCGGTGTGCTAAGGGGCTGTCCATTAATTACGTAAGGGTTTATGGGGGCAGGGGGGGTCTGAGAATTCTTACGCACCATACAATTTAATTTTGATTTTCATACAAAAAATCTTACCATGGGGAAGGGGGGGGGTTTGAAAAGCCCCGAAATTTGCCTTACGTAATTAATGGACCGCCCCTAATCGGAGACACCAGCTGTGCTTTGTTTTGATTCATTCAATCCCACGATGTCACTTCTTCCCCTCCGTCTATGTGTCCTATGTAACAATAGAAGGAGGGGAAACGTTGAGCTGTATGTAGGACATTTTGCTCTCTCACTGATTCTCCCTCAATTTTCCCCCCGTTTTTATGACGGTTTCGCCCACATGATCATGTGTGAGTTTCCCACTGCATGACGTGGTGGTGGTGACCCAAGGGGTGGATCACTTGCTCGGTGTACATCAAATGCACATCGATTTGCATTAAATGCATTTTTTAGACATACACATCAACTTACCTTTGACCTGTACCAGCGTATTGAGCTATAGCAACGAGTCATTGTTTGTTGTTAATTTTAAAACTGTTTATCTGAAGGTTCAATTTCCCAAACAAGAATTAACTTTTTTTGATGTTCTGCCGCTAATCACAAACTTCGTTCATTTTAGGTTATCAAGCTGAATTTCAAAACTGAAGATACATTTAATTCGTATTAGAAGCATGATTAATGCGGCTCAGTGATTTCAGTGAGCACACAGTGAACATAATGGGGAATACATTGACTGACTTCCCCGTAGACAGTACCATTTAGAATCAGGATCCATCGGAACTTCTTCCCCGAGAAACGGACAGCCTTTCTGGTCTCATTACTGTTGGCGGTTATAAATCCGCATCGAATTTGAAAATCCAAACATCAATGCAAATTTTTCGGAAATTATTTGTTAAAATAAATTGTTTTTTTTTTTTCTCTTCAGTTTCTGGTTGGGTTTGGAACAGATTGGGAACAACTAACTCCTGAGGTTTGATTCATTTATTCATTGTAGTGAACACGATTACAGCTATCCTCCGAGGTAGGACATAATTCATCTGCGTGGTTTCCATGTGGATGGAGTACCCATGACATATAGAATTAGTGGTAATCGGTGTCTTTTTATCAAAAATGTGAGCTACAATGCACCCACATCGTTTTCATTTTGCTAAATGTCGGAGTTGCATTGCCGTTGTTGACAGAAAGGCTGGAATTAAATAAAAAAAAACGTAGTACAGACTATTTCGAACTCCTTCCTATACAGACTGCTCCTACTGTCAATGAAACAACAGTTTCGCCAAACTAATAAAGCTATTGTGGACAGGTTTGCTTTTTCGCCAAAATGCCGCCTTTACGATGCTTCACTAGATTTACTGTCTAGGGAGAAATTTGAAGCCTCTTGGTATGACCCAAGTGCCGGCCGATTCCCGAATCTGCAAGAGTCCTAGATATGACAGGGGCTGTAAATAATGTCTCAATCCCACTTTGAATCTGAACTCTGGTGAGGTGGCAACTCCTCTTGAGTTTGTGAAAAAAAGAGTTTGACACTTCAAAAAAGTCAACAGTTCATTGTTGGAGCAAGCCATGAACTGAAAATCTGTCTAGTGTGCATTTAAATGCATTTGAATGCATAAAATTATTCCAATGCATCAGAAGTGATCCACCCCTTGTGGTGACCGCTGTGTTGCAAGCAGCACCAGCCGTCGGTTGAAACAAGAAATTGCGGTGGGGAATGATGACGATGACGACGCCGTCCATCTTGTTGTAGGAACTTGAGAAAGGAGCCCACGCCTAACATATACATACAGCTTCTCCGGTGATTGATTGCTCTGCAATTATGTGTGAGCAAGTCGCGCATGTACGTTGCTCGTGTTGCTGCCGGGAAGCATATTTATATGCTTGATCGACCATGCATCTGAATCAGATTGATACAATGACATCATGATGCTCAATCTTGTGCTCAATATCATTCCCCTATATGCACGCAATGCGCTAATAATATGAAAAAAGAAGTTGCAACTGATCCAATCCAGCGAAACGGTAAAACATGGTTTGGCAAAAAGACCAAAATACAGTTTTGTGTAACTCATTCTCCTTTTGTCACTTGAGCGTTTTCAATGTTGCGAGGCAGTGCGACTCTGAAAATATCGACTGAAATGATTGAGAAGCAGTTATTATGACATTCTATACATCTAAGTAGTGTCTCAGACACGCTTCTACAAATCATTCTACCTTTTAAACTCCCTTCCAAAGCTTTATTCAGGAATGTCCAATGTAACATTAGAATCGTGTTTATTCATAAATGTTACAAAGGACATGTGGTTGGTTATCTGATCAAATGTCCAATGTAACAATTGATTAAAAGCGATGCAGTTTTGAACATTGGTCATTTTGTTAAACTTTTAATAGATTAATTTGTTGATAATATATCAGAACGAGTGTTCTAGTCTGCTGCTAAGTGGTGCAACGCAAATGATTTGCAATGATAATCTCGATTTGTTTACATTCGTTACTTAGGACGTTTTGAAAAGTTACGCGAGAATTCCTTATGACCATACAATTATGGCATTTGCTCACAGTACAGCGAAAACAACACAATCAAAGAAACCGTATTTTTACATCGAGCGTCGCTCACACATTGATGCGCACAAGCTTTCTTTTTCTCAGTACGACGGATTAAACTTTGTTTACATTCTCAATTATACGCGGCGGTTGAGGAAATTTCGTAAAATTTTGTGATTTATTGAAGTTTTACGGCGTGTGATTGGAATGAAATCCTTCAGTGAAGAAGTACGAAGGTTTTCCATAGTGAAAATAAGTGCCCGGCGAAGTAAGTCACCCACGAGGGCGGGAAGAAACTAGTGTTGGAAAGTGGTGTGGCTCAGTCGATCGCTAAGCATTTCTCTCAAATCGTGTTCGTCCATGCGATTTCGGTGAAAAAGTGCGAAGTGGATAATTGAACTGAAGTTATTTACCGAACTACAATAGTTTTATTGCATTTTTGGTGTACAAGTGTACAAACCATAACAGCTTTCACAAAATTACACTTGGATAATGAATTTATGTTGCAGGTAAGTTTGAATTGTTGGAATAGAGGTAGTGTCGCACCTCAGGTAGAAGAATCGTCGGTTGAGAAGCATGCGTCGTCGTAGGTAAAAGTGTGGAAGATTTGTTGAGAGAGGTATAATATTTGTGTAGGATTTTGAATTGTAAAAATAGATACCTGGAATGAATAAAGAGAGTTGCAGCTGCTGATTGAGGTATCAGTCAGTTAGCTGCCCAGTTGAAGGAGACATCTACTGTATTGTATTTCTTTATGATTTGCAATCGGATGTGGACGGGCTAGCCTCGCTAGGATCTGCGTGGTCATAGCGGACTAGCCTTTCAACAGGTTATGGGCCCAGGAACGTGTTCTTACAGCATGTATCGTTCTGGAGGAGGATTGGCCGCATAAGCCGCGTGGCGCAGTACGGAATCCTCAGGATGGATGGATTGGCCGCAACGGAGGACGGGATCTATCGGGAACGTAGGCGATACAGGCCACTGGATGGCAGCTGGCTGGTCAAAGGAGCTCGTGGACAGGATCGAAGTCAGGAGGAGCTCGGATGGAGGACGGA
The DNA here is from genome assembly GCF_002204515.2 of Aedes aegypti. Lineage (NCBI taxonomy): Eukaryota > Metazoa > Arthropoda > Insecta > Diptera > Culicidae > Aedes > Aedes aegypti. The sequence goes on from NC_035108.1 coordinate 459,680,671, forward strand.
GCATGTACGAAGTTCGGAACGAGGAGGAGTTCCAAGATAGGAGGAGACGATCGGGAGTAGAGGTTGCGACCCTAAGGAGGAGTGTTGGAATAGAGGTAGTGTCGCACCTCAGGTAGAAGAATCGTCGGTTGAGAAGCATGCGTCGTCGTAGGTAAAAGTGTGGAAGATTTGTTGAGAGAGGTATAATATTTGTGTAGGATTTTGAATTGTAAAAATAGATACCTGGAATGAATAAAGAGAGTTGCAGCTGCTGATTGAGGTATCAGTCAGTTAGCTGCCCAGTTGAAGGAGACATCTACTGTATTGTATTTCTTTATGATTTGCAATCGGATGTGGACGGGCTAGCCTCGCTAGGATCTGCGTGGTCATAGCGGACTAGCCTTTCAACATGAATATCCGCCGTAGTGGAACATTTAAAGTTTGATACGACGAATAGTAGCGCTTACGACGAAGAAGAACAAAACCCTATGTGTCGAAGAGATGCGATTATTCTCGTCCATCACATTGGGAGAAACTTCCACAGCTTTTTTAATACACCGAGCGGCAACGATTTCCAACAAGAAATGTCGATATATCATTGAAAAAACTCTTTTTCTGACAAGGGCCTGTTCGCAAATTTCATAACGCTGAATGTTACAGCTCATACAAATTTCGTAGAATATTCATACAAAAAGCGTTACAAGGGGGTGGGTGGGTATTAAAAATGGTCATTTTCAGTGTTATGAATGTGAATGTACCCCAACTTCATATACGGACTATAGACCAATCCAGTTGCCTGCGTAGTAGTGCAATGTTGACAAAATTTTCTTTGTTTGCTGTGAGAACTGTCACAACATTGCTTTTGTTTGCTGTGAGAATCCAAATATAAACAGAATTGCTGCAAAACAACTACTTCCTTGTTGGCCTGCTGTTGACCGAAAGCTCAATAACGTCAAACAAACATCGATACCTTTTCATTCTGAGGAAATCGACTTGTGTAAGATTGATTGTGCGTTGGTGTTCGTGGCAGTTTGCTTGGGGACCTCTATAGAAAAGGGTACAAGAAGCCCAAGAAACCCATTTGATGAGCACTTTTGTGTTAGCGTGTAAGTCGACTTTGAGTTTGAGTTGTGGGACGATTCTGAAGGGAGCATTCCTATGTCGACTCGATTTGCACACAAAGCGCCATCATCGCCACAACTGTCACTTTTGCGCTGATTTCATAAAAGCGACAGAAATCTATCAGTCAAAAAACTCGAACTCGGCCCAAATATCGGCAAGAAATCGCTTTTTCATCCAACATTTAGCGCAGAAAATACTCCAAAATGCTGATCAAAGTGAAGGTGAGTTTCGGTTGATTATTAGAAGAGAGGGATTTATGTGAAATGTTTACGTTTTAGACCCTTACCGGAAAGGAAATCGAGATCGACATCGAGCCCACGGATAAAGTGGACCGGATCAAGGAACGAGTCGAGGAGAAGGAAGGAATTCCCCCTCAGCAGCAGCGTCTCATTTTCTCGGGCAAGCAAATGTAAGCATTCTCTATAATGGTTGGGGATTCCTTGTAGTTAATCGTTTGATTCAATTCAGGAATGACGATAAAACAGCCCAGGATTACAAAGTGCAGGGCGGTTCGGTGCTCCACTTGGTCCTGGCCCTCCGCGGAGGTCATCTGTGAAGCCGAAAGGCCGTTAAATCGTCCGGAGCCGGAAGCGGGAATAATTTGTGATGCATGTGAGAAACAGCCAGCAGGACTTAAAAGTCCGGAACTAAGATGAAAGCTCACTTTGATTCTCTTTTCTGATAAGGTTAAATTATTGTTTTATCGTAATTTGCTGAAGAATAAAAAATGTTCGAAAGTGATCCGATTGGAATGTAATGCGGCTTTATCTTTTAAATTTATGTTTAATTGGAATTTAGTTCAGTATTTTTTAGCAGTCCAGGTTTGAAAGTAGATCCCTTCTCAAAGACTTGATCACTATTTTAATGTAAGCCTCAAGAGTTTTTCTTTCGTATGAAAGGTTCTAAATTATCTATTTTAACCTAAATCAAAATTGTTTCTTAAGTTACTTTTTCCTTATTCTTCTTGCAGTGGTCCCAGTGAAATCTTTATACAACTAACCCCTCAGCTTCTTCAAAAATTTCTGGGAGAGCATTACTGGAAGAAAAACCTCAGATATGCAACTGGGGCCCAGATAGCCGTAGCGGTAAACGCGCAGCTATTCAGCAAGACCAAGCTGAGGATCGTGGGTTCGAATCCCACCGGTCGAGGATCTTTTCGAGTTGGAAATTTTCTCGACTTCCCAGGGCATAGAGTATCTTCGTACCTGCCACACGATATACACATGCAAAAATGGTCATTGGCATAGTAAGCTCTCAGTTAATAACAGTGGAAGTGCTTATAAGAACACTAAGCTGAGAAGCAGGCTCTGTCCCAGTGGGGACGTAACGCCAGAAAGAAGAAGAAGTTAATCGATTGGTCACCACCAGCGAGTGACCGATCGATTAAGTTTTTAGCTCAAACGGATATTCGGTACTCTAGATTTGAGCTCTTGAAAATTTGAGGCTTGGCTTCGATTCAGCTTCACCTTAAATAAATATTTAAGAAAATTACTAAACAAAATGTATGTAATACTGTAATCAATAGTTAAGGCCGCACGGGACGTCATCATAATCACCCTATCCATTTCAAGAAGCAAATCCCAAGAACCATTCCATATATCGATGCGAAAATGTATCACTATGATTCTATATATGTAGTGCACATCCCAATACATTTTCAGCTTCATCGGTTCACTAAAACTCGAGATTTGCTCTCACAAAGTGTTGATGATTATTGCTAGAGTGAGACGAAAGATAGGGAAAACAACACGGTCTCCCGTGTCGCCTTAATTGCACCATTTGGGTGCGAAAACATCGCATTTTCAATATAATTGTAGCAAAGTAAGCATGAAACTGTTCACGACTTCTATCGCGTTTTTCTTGGGTGCACTTGGGCAGTGTAGATCAGCGAAAATCTGCGCAACGGCAAGTGTATTTCCAACCTCAATCTACTGTGGGCTCTGCTGTAAGAACCGCAACCCAACACAAAACAGCAGACCCATCAAACTTTACAACGTCTGAACTTGCAACTGTTCGCCAGAGGTAATACTTACTTATCAGCAACCGAAACGCAAACGCAATAGTTTACACAACAAGTTGCAGTAAGATGATTTTTACAGCACGAATTGTATATTTATTTAATTTGTTCGCCGGCATATCGGTCTATTTTACTCACTGTTTTTATATCCTGCAAATAAAGAATAAAATAATATGTTAATCTGTCCACAGTCCGGGAAGTCTCTCCCTTCTGCGCATACAGCAGCCAGTATTTATAGCTCAGAAATCCAGTAGGTACGAACAAGTAAAATATACCAGAGTCATAGGGTAGTGTAATGACTATCACTTGATATAGGTAGACATGACAGTCCTTTCCCCTTTAGAAACTTTCTAATAACTTTTTAAAAAGACACCTACACGTTACAATAATTCATACAATGAACAATCGAAAAAATACCAAGAAAATTCCACAATTTCATCTTCAAATCACAAATTTGATTACAACAAAACATTCGAACCATTGGATTCACACTGCTCAAAATTACATTTGATAAATTCGTCAACATTAAAGAACAATTCCGTTCATCTCAATACAGCAATCGCTTTACTAAAGAACAACTTTGTTCACAATAAACGACGATTTCGTCAGCTCTAAAGAACAATTTCGTTCAACTCATATCGGCAATTTCACCACACTTTTCAAAAACAAATGAAATTGGCAATTCGCCACCCCAAAGAAAAACGATTATCTTCAACACACGTTTCCATGATCCTCGTCGCCACTTTTATATCCTGCAAATAAAGAATAAAATAATATGTTAATCTGTCCACAGTCCGGGAAGTCTCTCCCTTCTGCGCATACAGCAGCCAGTATTTATAGCTCAGAAATCCAGTAGGTACGAACAAGTAAAATATACCAGAGTCATAGGGTAGTGTAATGACTATCACTTGATATAGGTAGACATGACAGTCCTTTCCCCTTTAGAAACTTTCTAATAACTTTTTAAAAAGACACCTACACGTTACAATAATTCATACAATGAACAATCGAAAAAATACCAAGAAAATTCCACAATTTCATCTTCAAATCACAAATTTGATTACAACAAAACATTCGAACCATTGGATTCACACTGCTCAAAATTACATTTGACAAATTCGTCAACATTAAAGAACAATTCCGTTCATCTCAATACAGCAATCGCTTTACTAAAGAACAACTTTGTTCACAATAAACGACGATTTCGTCAGCTCTAAAGAACAATTTCGTTCAACTCATATCGGCAATTTCACCACACTTTTCAAAAACAAATGAAATTGGCAATTCGCCACCCCAAAGAAAAACGATTATCTTCAACACACGTTTCCATGATCCTCGTCGCCACTTTTATATCCTGCAAATAAAGAATAAAATAATATGTTAATCTGTCCACAGTCCGGGAAGTCTCTCCCTTCTGCGCATACAGCAGCCAGTATTTATAGCTCAGAAATCCAGTAGGTACGAACAAGTAAAATATACCAGAGTCATAGGGTAGTGTAATGACTATCACTTGATATAAGTAGACATGACAACTGTAAGAAGGAGCATGGAGAAGAAAGCAATAAATATTAAATGGATAGATACCATAAGGGAACGGCGAGATAAATTGGTTTAGATGTTGAAGAGGGCATACCATATTTTATTTTATTTTATTGATGTACAAGGGGGTCAGGGGCCAAGTCTCCAGCATAAGTTTAAAAACTCACACCTTCCATAGAAGAAGAAGAAGACCTTCCATAATACACCGGGGGTTTTGGAGTTTGGGAAGTAGGCAACGCAACATCTTTGACCAGAAGGTTCTTTAAGTTTTGCTTTTACTCTAGACTTCCCCTACACGTATGAATGATGCAAGGTCGAAAGAACATGAATCAGTCATACATATAACGGTAGTGAAGTGTTTTGCCTAAGGATATGCGAAAGGAGGGATTTTGTGTGGTGTTTTGTAAATCGCTCTGTGGAACAAATTTGTTATTAGTTAAATAATAAGTTCATTTGATTTACCTTTCAATTAGTATTCAATGATTACAGAAACTTTATACTTAACAAAGGCGTGGAGTGCAGCAAGCTAGGTAGGCGGATCAAGTGCGTATCGATTTGGCGAGCGTAGGGCAGAACCGAGGATGGAGAGATGCGACCGCAAACCGACGTTTTCTCGGCCATTACGCTGCCATGATAAGGTTGCCTTTCCTCTTCGATGAATTATTCCGCGAAGCGGGTTAGATATGAAAACAAGGATAAAGAGAGAAGGACTGTTAGTGATTGTTACATGCTTTATGGCAGTATTGGCGTACATTGAAGTCATACAAAATTCGCTCTTTGGATTCCCACGATAACAATCCCTGAAACTAATGATAAACAACAAAAAATGAATCCGAAAGAGCGAGAACCTTGATGTTTCAATGTATGACAATCCAGCTTTATTGCATGTGAGAAGTTCTTGGTGATATTCTCACAACGGCCATTCAGAATGGTTCGATGGATGTAGATAAAAGATCATTATGATAAAATTAACGCGACGACATGTTAGTAAGCTCAAAACGATTATTATATTTACAACTGTTAATTTAAATAGTTAAGCTAAGGGTAGGTTATTGCATATAACTTTATAGATAAGCAGAAGTGCTTACGAACGTGAATCCATCCCATCTTCAAATGCACAACACTTCATTCTGGAACTTTAGAACGTCCATGTTGTAACTTGTTCACACAAGAAATCTGCCTCGACCGAGTTGGCAGAACGCGCCCATACCCCTTTCTGAACCAAAGGACAGAGAACTAACCATGATACCTTAACTACAAATACAAAAGCTACTTCTATGTTATTTCCACTACTACGCTCGCGATAATTATGTTATGATCGTTAGAATAAAAACGATTGAGGTTACTACTAGATAACAGAAATACTACCCAAAGAACGCTAATGTCGCCAGTGTTGGTGTAATGAATGCAAAGTAGTGCAAAAATGCGTAGAGAATTAAATAAGGTGTAAATTACAGCATTTTGTTCAATAATATTATATTATATTATAAAAGATATTTAAAAATGAAACATTTCAGTAACAACAGGGTCATCAGTTTTCTAATTATTATACATATATCAGTAACACTACTAAACTATCTCTAATACCGCTACAACCTACCTTGCTAAATAACGCAATACCGTAAAATGCCGTAATTCAAAACCTTTTGGAATATTTCTCAAAAATCGTAAATTATTGTTAATGATAATTTTAATTGGAATTATGATGCATTACCAGCATATACAAATAGCGGTATGGGCAAATTTCAAAATTGTTCTTAAATTTTGACTAATTTTGGACCAAATACGCGGATTTAGGCGATGCGCTGAATTACGGCACTTTGCGGTATTACTAAGGTAATAATTACTACATTGTTAGTAAACCTAACATAAATGTCTATTTTCAATGACCTGTGAGACGCAGAGACCAGCCGCACCCACTCTTGCGCCTCGTGGTCTACTGAAAAAGATTTATGTATATTGAACTAATACTACTATTAGAAATAGTGCTGCTGAAGAAGGTGATCGTTGGTTTCCCAGTCTTGTTAGTGATTTGAGTGTTAGTAGAGACTGGTAGTAGGCCCTGCCGGTCCCTCCAGCATTACGCGTAGTTATCTGGTGTTAGATCATGCGACAGTAACTAAACTCATGCTGAAGGTGTGATAAATCAAGTGTAAAATATATTTAAGCATTGAAACACAGCTCATTATTTAACTTAAAACTATTCGACTAACTTACATTTCATAAGTTATAATTACGATTATTTTCGCGATCAATATATTAGCATTAGAGTAATTTTTCACAATATCAACAATATGTAATCGCTTGATAAATCACCGTCAATCCCATCACCTAAGGGCAGGGATGTTGAAGAGGGCATACCATATGAAACAATATTAAGGTACCGTGGGGCAAGTGGGTAATGGATTTCGCATAGTTGGGATTCTTTTCAATCAACGTCTTCCTTTTAATCGACTGTCCGAAGTAAACATATTAATATCGTAATATTTGGCAACCATGGTTTCCCGGACAAACTGATAAGATTGATCAAGGCGACGATGGAGCGAGTGATGTGCGTAGTCCGAGTATCAGGGACTCTCTCGAGTCCCTTCGAATCTCGCAGAGGGTTACGGCAAGGCGATGGCCTTTCGTGTTTACTGTTCAACATTGCTTTAGAGGGTGTGATAAGAAGAGCGGGGATAGACACGAGTGGCACGATTTTCAGAAACTCCATTCAGTTACTTGGTTTCGCCGACGACATTGATATTGTTGCACGCAACACGCACGGACTGAACATCAATGTGTCAAAGACGAAGAACATGATAGCGAGGGGCTCAGGAGAAGACACGGCACGCCCCCCACCTCGAGTTCATATTGACGGTGATGAAATCGAGGTTGTCGAAGAATTCGTGTACTTGGGCTCACTGGTGACCGCCGACAACGACACCAGCAGAGGAATCCAGAGACGCATCGTTGCTGGAAATCGTGCCTACTTTGGACTCCGCAGAACGCTCCGATCGAGCAAAGATCGCCATCGCACGAAGTTGGCCATCTACAAGACGCTGATTAGACCGGTACTCCTCTATGGGCACGAAACATGGACCCTACGTGCAGAGGATCAACGCCTTGGTGTTTTCGAACAGAAGGTGTTGTGGACCATCTACGGCGGAGTGCAGATGGAAGACGGAACGTGGAGAAGGCGGATGAACCATGACTTGCACCAGCTGCTGGGAGAACCAACCATTGTTCACCTCGCAAAAATTGGAAGGCTGCGGTGGGCTTGGCATGTCACCAGAATGTCGGATACCAACCCGGTGAAAATAATTCTCGAAAACAATCCGACCGGCACCATACGACGTGGTGCGCAGCGAGCAAGATGGGTCGATCAAGTTGAGGACGATCTGCGGACCCTTCGCAGTATGCGTGGCTGGCGACGGGCAGCCATGGACCGAGTCGAATGGAGACGTCTCCTACGTACAGCAGAGGCCACCCAGGCCTTAGCCTGACTGGGTAAGGTAAGTAAGGTTTCCTTTAGTTCCATGATTTGGCCATGATAATAGCTTTTAACACTTTGAGTATAGTCTTTCTTAAATTATCAGCACGTTCTGTTGTTCTATGATAATTGCGAACCTTGTTTACTTATAGCTACCTAAATCGAAAACACAATTTCAGTCTCTAATGAGAAACTTTTCACTTGCCCCACGTGAGTAGAAAATTGACGGTGTTTCAATTTAGTTATTTTTAGGTCTCTGTCGAATTAATTCTAAAACTTTTTTTTATTGCAGTTTAATACTGTCAGAAGGGACAACTTAGAAGTGGTACAGAAAAATATATTCCGTTGAAAATATTAAAATAAGATTGCACGCCACCAACTTGTTACGGAGTGATAATTGACAGGCTAACAATTTTTCTCTCTATTATGCAAAAATGGCTGAAAAATCTCAGAAATCTCTTGCTTAACGTAATGTTCTCAAAGGTTTACTCATGAGTTTAAAACGTTAATTCGCATATTTAGTTAAATATACCAATTATTTTCACTTATCCCATTTACCCACTTGCCCCGCGGTACCTTACTTGAAACGTCCCTCTTTCTGGTTAACGTCCCCTATGGCAACGGCTTGGTGTCTAGTTCGAATAACAGTACCAAGACAGCCAAGGTGTTGTGAAAAACTTGTTTTAATTTGGCATTAGTGCATAAATGCCACTGTGAGTAACAAACTGATAGTTCCACATTTTGATGGTCATCACACGAAATACCTACTTTATCTCTAACAACTTACAGACTGATAACTTTTTATTTAACCATTTTCGCTTTCTTATTCGCCTTAGCAATTTTGGACTTCAACGCTTTCACATCAACCTTATCGCTATTCCTCGCATCACCCTTCGGTTTCGGTTTGCTCTCATCCGGAGCCACAAAGTCCTTCTCTCGCCGCTGCTTCTGGACGTTGGAGCTTTTCTGTTCCTTCTCCCGTCGCTCCTGCATCCGTTTCGCCTTTTTCTGTGCTTCGGTGAGGAAATATTCACCGGAAGCCAACTCTTTATCGACTTTACTTTCAAGCAGTGGCGGAGGGAAAGGTGTGTATTCCTTCTTTTTCTTCTGCTCTTTGGGCTTCTTACGTTTGGTCGTGTTCTTGGACTGGAATTTCGGAAGAAACCGTTCCCAATTCTCCTCCTTCAGTTTGTCGTCCTTCATCAGTTCTCGTTTTATCATCAGAGCTTTGATGTTGTAAATTGGGTGAATGTTCTTCATCGTTTCCTCAACGACTTTTCTCACACACTGAAGGCCCTTGTATGGTCCAATAGCAGATACCGTTGCTCCCTGGACCAAAACGTAACAATTGGTCAGTAATTCCAGAGACTTCAACGTACATCCGTTAGGTCCAATCAATCGATTTCGTCTCTTAACAAATTTGGCCTTGTTCCGAACCAGATTCTTAATCTTAATGATGTCGCAGCTTATTTCATCGTCCAAAACCTTCACGGCCTGTTCGAAGGGAACCGATCTGGACAACAGCTTAATCAAATCCCTGGCCTTCAGAATGATGAATGGATCCCATGTATTTCGGGTGGTCTTCACCGTCATGTTACCCTGAATCAAATCCAGTTCCGCCTTCAGGTGGTGCCCGTCCAGAGCCTTCTCGACCAGTGGCCAACATTCCTTGATGTACTTTTCCCGATACTTCGGGAACAGGCAGGAGAAGGAACTTTCTTCGGCCAGTCCTTGGGGGTTATCTTCCTTCTTGAACTCGGGGATTTTCAGCAGCCACGCATTCTCCACCGGTCCGCTGAAGTGCTCGATGTCCCCGGCTTGATCGTTGGTATCCGATTCCGAGTCACTCATTGTTTTACGAGGTTTTTAATTAACAAGAATAGAACTTTTTTAAACAGCTCAGGAAAAAGTACCGACGAAGTCTTCGCGAAGCGCACGTTGTTTTTATTTACATGTGCCGTATTCGGCGTGAAGCATGGTGTGAAGTTATTTTGGATGTCACTTTATGTGAAAATGCAAAATGCACTGCATGCAGAATCCATCGCCGCCCTTCAGAAACTTTCTTCACGGAGCCGCGCACAAATCAATACAGTACCAGAACAACGGCCTAACTGACAAAAGTAAACAAATTGAGTTTTATTCACCTAACAGTTTATTTGATAAACTACAATCATATACTGCACAACTGTTTCTTAAAAATAACGTTTTTCACGAAATAAGTAAGAAAAACATAAAGGCGCATTTGATATTCTCTTTCGATACGAACTATGATGTCAATTTCGCCCACCTTCCCCCCCCCCTGCGATAACCGGGCGCATTTGCGATTGAGTGTGGCAGCAGGGCGCATTTAAAACTGAGTGTGCAGAAGGTCGATAGTGAAGAAGGTTCGTGTGAAAGAGCGTAGCAAAACGGCTAAGCTGATGATAGTCAAACCAGAAGGATGAGGTAGAAAGGCGCAATCGCTGCTGTCAAACTGAAGAAGACGAAAAACCGCGGGGCGCAACAATCCTCAATTTTGATGAATGGCGCATGATGCTTTTTTATTTATTTAAACATGTTGTTCATAATATGAAAATAAATCAGATGGTTTGTTACAAAAGTAATATTGTAATAGATTATACAAAAATGCATCATGCGATTAAATCGATCGGAAACGTAATATAGAATTGAAATTATATCCGCTGAACTTCAAACCGATTTTACTGACAATGTATTAGTGTTCACATTCGCCCTAAATCTGACTCTGTATTGAAATCATCCTTCACGGAGAAAATAAAGTACTCAATAGTGAGTTCATTCCACTCAATTCCAGGGGTTCTTGCGTTAAGGGTTCATTCATTTATTTCATAACGCCGAAAATGGCCATTTTTGACACCCACCCACCCCCTCGTAACGCTTTTTGTATGAATATTCTACAAATTTTGTATGAGTCGTAACATCATGAAGACACCCACCCACCCCCTTCAGCGTTATGAAATTTGTGAATAAGCCCTAAGGCAATAGAAATCATAAACCATAAGAGCATGATGTCGCTGGTGTTCCCTTTGTTCTCGCTCAGAAACATGTTGGGTATATAAGTGTTAAACTGCATACATTTTCGCTTTGACATTTATAGCCCCGCCTATCTCTGCCAGCAAAAGATGTTCCGACAGCGACGCCAGCGACATCCTTCTTCTATGGTTTATTACTTCTATTGTTAAGGCTCAAGACTCCATCATTCAATCATCGAAAATATGAAACCGTTTTGTTTTCTTCAAATTTAAAGAAATCCGCATGAAAATCTATCATTACATTACAGATAGGGGGTCATGCACAAATTACGTCACGCTCCAATGGGTGGGAGGGGGTCGAGCCAAGCGTGACAAGCCTTACAAAACTTTCGGAGAACTCATACAAAAAGTGTGACAAAGGGGGGAGGGGGTCGAAAAAGTGTAAATTTAGCGTGACATAATTTGTGTACCATCCCTAGCAAGTGTAATGCAATGATAAATTTTCTCAAACATTGCTTCAATTTTGAGCAAAGAAATGGTTTTGAAAATTTCTAAAACGATGACGGTTATTTTCCTCTTAATCTAATTTTGAGTTGATGGAGCAGAAGTTGTTTAAATTGGGTCCTAAAATGTTGAATGAAATCTTGTTTTTATTTAATGACACGAAAGAGCATGTTACTGCAACTATTTTAGCAATTTTTCCCGCTCAAATAACGGCTATATCATATTTAAACTTTAATTTAAACATTGCACACTTAGAAAAAACTACCGACTTCGGTAATTCATTTACCGAAATCTCAACAGCTGAACGGTCGGTAATGAGTTCGGTAAACGAATAAATTACCGATCAATCAGTAATTTGGATCGAAAGAACCAACTGTCAAAATTGCTGACTGATCGGTAAATTTTACCGAAACCAACAAGCCTGCATTGTATTTGAATTTACCGTAAATCTGTAAATTTGAAGCCAATATTGATCCCTAGAATTACCGAAAAACTGTAATTTTTTCAAACCACCGTTAAATTTGTGATTTTTAAGGCATTATTGAATAGAAAAAAAAATCTTTCTAGCATTACGCATTAAAAAAGACAAACTCCTTAAATACTCTTTCAACGATCGAATTTTTATTTTGCGTTTACAGATGCATTTTAATTAATTCAATTTGCACTTAAATGAAACGCCATGGTACTTATTGTATGCATTCACTGCATTCCATGCAAAAATTTTGCACCAGTCGTAGTCAATGTGTTGGTGTTTGTTACACCTCCGCCGATGAACAAAAAGAAATTCTTGTCGGAGGGATTCGGTGACACATTGAGAACGTGGAAACACTGAATGAATATGCCAAATGCAGTTCTTATGTCGCCTCCGACAGGAATAACCACCGGACCCCAGCATACCGCGCATCCATCGGTCACATCCGGAAAATGCCCACGAACCACTAGCAGTGGGATGCTTTCTCCGTCCTGGTGAAAGTTGTCCGGACTAAAATATATTAATATTAATATAGAACATTTTGAAGTTCATATCGGTTATACCTGTATCCATCTCACGAGGCCTGCCAAGGGATTGTTTAGAGCAGCATTTTTATTCGTGGACCGTTTAGAACCACTGTATTACTTACGAAAAATATCTACGATTCGCTCATCCTCCTCGCGTATTTGGTCCAGCACTTGCTTCATTTTATTTTGCATTTAAAACGCTTATATTTGCGGAAACATTTCCTTGCGACGCGATTCACAGGTAGACGAAAACAAACGAATATGGCGGATTTGACAGTTCGTGCGGCTAGATCACCGAGTTCGGTGATGCAGGGCTGTGTTTACCGAACAGTCAGCTTTATATTTCACCGACATCGGTGCTTTGAATTATTTACCGATTTGTCAGTGAAAATTTTTACCGTGTTCGTCGAATCGTGATAGAATCACTGACAATCGGTAAATTTAGTTACAGTTTTCGGTGAATATGCTGTTATTTACCGATACGTCTGTGTTTTATTTTTTCACCGATTCAAATCGGTAAAAAAAGTTACCGAACTCAGAAGGTCTGTTTAAGTGTGTGGGGCCATTAATGAACCTTGACACTTTTGATCATGTTTGATGTTCGCTCAATCGACAAAAACACCACAGGGCTTTTAGTTTAAACACTGGGGTTGTTCCTATCTGACATTTCGAAAGGGACACGGAAAGCAAAATACACCCACAATTTAAGTTTAAGCCAAGGAGTGTGACAAAATCTAAAAAAATGTTTTTTGAACTCAAACAAAAGAAAAACATTGAAAAATTGAGTAAACGTGTGTTTTTGGCCTAAACTTAAGCGTTCGGCATTAAAATTGGTACAGGCCTTTAGGACCCTATTTGCAGTCATGCGAAAAAATACCTACAGGCTTAGTGTTTTTCACTCAATCAGCAGATCAAATAACTCAACGTCCAGTACTATGCCACTTACTTAAATTTTAGGTAATGCACTTAGGTTCGGAATACCCGCATAAATAAGAATCATACTTGTACTGTTTCCAATATTATCCACAACCGTTTGCGACAATACATGTACTGTTTCGTATAATACCCAAAATAACAATTTATTTACCCTACCACAAACTGTTTTGACAAAATGGCAAATGGTGATTGACAAAATAACAACATAGGGAATAGGCTGTTAAGTTATGTAACCGTTAAAAACGCCAATTTTCCCGAACATTTTTTTCTGTTTACAGTTCAAGAAATGGTCACATTATATGGAAATTTAGCAGAAGCACACTCCATGCATTCAATGCACAATCCAACAGTGTGCGTTACGTGTTGGTTTTGTTAGCTACGATGCCATCCAATATATGGCAAACATGGTGTGAGATTATTTTGGTGGGAGAAAATTTTTCAGGTGTGAGTCTATTGAAGGGCAAAATCTCCAATAATTAAACCACAAGCAATACTGTCCTGTTATGTGTATACCATACACGTGACTTGTTTCATTGCCTTATTCGAAATAAAATGAAAACGTCATGTATTACTCAGAAAGCTATTATTTTGACGACTTCACGGTTGATTTTTAATCAATAAATTATAAAACATTAAAACACTTTTTATAAAATAACAATTTTCTGGCACTAATCATACCCGCGCTATTGGCGGACCGGTTTAACTACGGCTGCTTCTTGCTAGGCACTTTTGTATCCAAATGGCTGCAGCAGGACATCCGGTCATTTGGTAGTAGTCGGGTTCATCGGACCTAAAATGTACGGGACCGTTATATAATATTCAACACGGTTGCATATAGGTTTACACAATATTACCAAGTAAGGATGGTTTACGGGAGATTCCAGTGACATAATTGGTTGCACTTCGCTTAAAACAAGCAGCAGCAAGTGGGAGATTAGTGTTCCCGTCGGCGATTCCATCGGTAATAATCATCCTACCTCCATGTATTTGTAGACGATAGCCGCTGAAGTAGCATGTTTTGAGCATGTTCTTTTTTCTTCTTTAACCACGGATCAAATGGGTGAAAATTTTGTTGTTTTGGTTTGAAAATTGATAGAAACACACACACGGAAAAAAATTCCGTGGTTAAAACTACTATTTTAGCTGACTACGCCCATTCTTGAAACTACCATGGAATTTTGGACCAATTTACTATGTTTACGGTACATCACACCACATTACTGGTACGTTTGACAGAAATAATTTACAACAATCTGACTTCGACTATAGACATGGTAAAATCTGTTGAAGAGCTAGTCCGCTAAGACCACGCAGATCCTAGCGAGGCTAGCCCATCCACATCCGATTGCAAATCATAAAGAAATACAATACAGTAGATGTCTCCTTCAACTGGGCAGCTAACTGACTGATACCTCAATCAGCAGCTGCAACTCTCTTTATTCATTCCAGGTATACATTTACAATTCATCATTCTACACAAATATCATACCTCTCTGAACTAATCTGTCACACTTTAACCTACGACGACGCATGCTTCTCAACCGACGATTCTTCTACCTGAGGTGCGACACTACCTCTATTCCAACACTCCTCCTTAGGGTCGCAACCTCAACTCCCGATCGTCTCCTCCTGTCTCGAAACTCCTCCTCGTTCCGAACTTCGTACATGCTTCGTCCTCCATCCGAGCTCCTCCTGACTTCGATCCTGTCCACGAGCTCTTTTGACCAGCCAGCTGCCATCCAGTGTCCTGTATCGCCTACGTTCCCGATAGATCCCGTCCTTCGTTGCGGCCAATCCATCCAGCCTGAGGATTCCGTACTGCGCCACGCGACTTATGCGGCCAATCCTCCTCCAGAACGATACATGCTGTAAGAACACGTTCCTGGGCCCATAACCTGTTGGAGGCACCACACAGCGGACAACAACAAACGGCGGACGAGAAGCAATTCGCAGACCGGAGAAGAAATAAAACACCGGCGTACTTTCCAACTGTACACGAACGACGACGCATGCTTCTCAACCGACGATTCTTCTACCTGAGGTGCGACACTACCTCTATTCCAACAAAGTTAATTTAAGTATATTCAAAGCGTTTTTTTTTTCTTCTCTTATAAGCAGGTGAAATCAACTCACCTGTAAAAAATCTGAACTGCTACGGCAAATGAAATGTTATATGTTGTTAACAAAATGTTAATAAAATCTTAAATTTGTTTTACCAAATTAGGATGATAGTGTTGTCTAATAACACAGAACACCTAGATATAAGAAATGAATGTAATGTTTGGAATGATACTAATAAAGAAATTAAAAAAAAGCTAGTAAGTAGACGACAGTGAAGCAGTTGCATTCAAATGTGACAGCAAAACTGTGAACATTGAAATTCCTTTTCATATAGTAAGATAGTGGCGGATTCGTACAAAAAAACCACAACGAACCGTGTAAAATCGTAGATGTTGCAACAATTTTTTTCCAATGTTATGTTGACACCAATTTTCTGAAGTTCTATGATTGAAAAGATAATAAGACTATCTGTAGAATAAACGTAAAACCTTATTCATACTGAAGATTGTTTTAATATGACCTTTTTTTATTTATTTTTATTATATTTTTCTTGCGCCAATTTTTTTTTCGCGTCTTACGTAGTTTATATGGACATTACATCAATTCTTTTTGCTTGTCTTTGTTAACGAGATTTTTAACCCTGGGCTAGTTCATTTCGAGACCAACAGCTTCACTTCCCTTCCAAATAAAGTCGCCACTATAACTTTTTGAGTCATAAGTGACTACCTCCAGAATGGGATTCGATCCCAGGTCCTCGACGTGTGTTCTACACCAGGGCCGTGACCACATCAATTCGGTTCAGAGATGTTTTTTTCTTCGTTATAAATATATATACATTCATGTAAAATTTGTGTAATTAGAAGACGTTGCGTTATTTGTTATTTTTCTTACTTGTTTCTAGATTAATGATAAGATATCGAATGTTTAGGATTTCTAGCTCAAATCAAATCAAAGCTTATAAATGCCATAGTGTTCAAGTAAGAGACTTTCGCTACAAATATCATAAGAATCGATTGAGATTTGGAAAAATAATGGCTATTTGTTGTTTTTTTGTTGACGCAAACATTATAATTTTTTATTAAGCTCTCATTGCATGGAAATAAAATCTTCTTTGATTTTTTATGTAAAGGGGTTTTATGCATCATAAGGATGCTTTGAGGTGTATTAGTTATTACATAAGGTCGGGGTTCTGCTAAACCGCACCAAGTGCCATTTTTTTTCCAAATTGCGTTTTTTACACCAAAGGACTTAAATAATCATAACCTCTATACCATAAAAATATCGAGTGATTTGCACAATCCCTTGTTATTTTAGATCATAAATTTTGTTTGGAAGGACACGTAAAACTGAAATTTTGTTCAGCCAGAGTGAACCATAAACCAACGCACGTCATCAGAGGGAATTCATTTTTCAGATATAAAGCTATGTTTTTCCAATTTCCTCCTATATTCTTACAATTTATTCATTCCAAGCAACTCATAGAAACAGAGGCCAGTGAAATTGGGCAGCAATTGATTAATTTAAATTTAATATTGTTTCGGTGGCGTTGATCAATTTTCATTGAAATTTTATCCAGCCACACCGCACTAAGTACTGTTTATCTGAAAATCACATTTAGACATGAAGTAAAGGCATTTACATACCATAAATACTTGCATTTGCTTGTTATATAACATGTTTATCACTCCACACAGAAGCCGTAATGAAAAAATGAATTAATTTAGACTGTTAAGCTAAGTATGCTGTTCCGCTCAAGAAAAGTAAAAATTTCTGCCCAAGAAATGGTCAAGAAATTTCCTACAGTGAACTCCATTTGAATTGACATTTCTTTTCAACTGCGTACTGCGATCAAAGAAAAATGCTTTTCTTGAGCATTTCTTGCAAGAAATTTCCCACGCATCGAGATAGGCGATTACTTTTCTGTTGAAGTGCATACTTCGCTTTACCATGTGAACAACTCAGGTGGACTTGGTGCGCTTTAGTTGTTCAGAAAATGGCATCTCCGCCATCAAACCCCGCCAGACAAAGTGCACATTACTTGATTCAAGTTTATCACCATTCCTTCAAGAAGTGAAGATGACCTAATGGTAGCACACTAGATTACCACACAGAAGGCACGAGTTCGAATCCCGATGAAACTTTTTTTCTGATGTTCTATCCGATGGTGATGGAAATAAAACAACTTTTTGATTCTGTGGTTATTTTTATATTGCAGTAAAACATAAGCAGGTCAATGAACATCTGAAATGATGGTCATTCCTGGTGAACACTTCACACATTGAACTGTGAACTTGATCAGCAAAGGTGCACCAAATGGGAGCAACTTGGTGCGCTTTGGCAGAGCGAATTCATGGTTTTCTTCGATCATTAGGATTTATGTATGAACACGTGAGAACCTTGATTCAATACATATGAATCCTTCCCATAAACACTTGTGACATGGATTCCAACATGCACGGTGATGATAAACATCATTTGTCTCCAATTTTACTTGTGTTGTTGAAAACTGTAAAACACATCCAACCATACCGAACTGAGAATCATATTTTTCAATTTTTGTTCAGCCAGAGTGAACTGAGTGCTTCATATTGTTTAATGAAATCCATTTACATCGTTAATTTTAGATGATTTACTAGTATATTTAATCTCGGTGTACTTATTGGACACTGTTAATCGCATGTGAGTGATAAAAAAAATAAAATTATCGTCCGTGATAAACTAGTACAGGAAAAGATTTTAAAGTAAAATATCTCGGAATAAAGATTTTGGCACTTGGTGCGGTTTAGCAGAACCCCGACCATAATTGCTTGGAATCAATTTTTGGCCCATAGTTCAAACCAGCGGACCAAAAGTTCGACCCATATAATCTAGCAGAGAAATTTACAAATTACCCCAAATTCACATATTATCTTCAAGTTTAGCGAAATTTGCCTGTCCGTGCGAAAAAAGTCACCAACATTTCACATTTTCACCTAGTTTTGCAAAAAACGGTTTTTCTTGGGCTTTGGGCAATTTTTTGATGAAAAATTAGAGTGAATTTATCTGTAAACATAAGTTTATATAAAGTATGTCTGTCGTAATAGTGTCGAACCCCACCGATCGGGCAAAAGTTTGTATAAGACAATCAGCGAAATTATAGCAAATATGTTTAAGGTACACTGAATGGTATTTATTTTCAACTGCTATTGTTTTTATAACAAATTTAATTATACCACTAAGGTCGAACTTTTGCTCTGCTTTACTATAATTGGATATTAATAAATCCATGAGCAAAATACCTTCCATCCTATTTTCGTCAAACAACTGTTATCGTACGAATTTGCTGACGACAGCTTTATTTGAATACAAAAAAACTTCAATCTTTCAATATGATGGTAGCCAAGCAGCTTTTGGATTTAAAGTTCTTAACTCTAACAAAAAAGGTATTATTCAATTCTATGTACAAATGTTGCTTTCGAGCGGTTTAGATGAATGAATCGGTTGCTACAGAAATGCTGAGCAACAATAATCCATATTTTCAAACTAGCAAGCATTTTTTTTCAAGTGCTTAAGTGATACATTTAAATCTTTATCTTGTTTTATAACTTTGCAAACATCTAGTTCAAATCGAATTAGAAAGGTAAATCGTGATTATAACCTGCTTTTAAATCCTTGTATTCTATTCGAGATCTCTAAAATTGGGTTGAATACGTCATCTTGGCAATCTAAAACGAAAACATAAATTTTTAAATAAATTTTTACTTTTTTTCCATAAAAGTGACATTTGGTATCTAAGATAGTTGATCAATCGGTTTTGGACGATTTTTAGGTTTTGATCTACCTCTGTATGAAAGTGCATGATAGTGCGCCACTATAATCGGTTCACAAATATTATCGAAACAAGCATTGTAAGGTTATCTAAATCCTTTACGACTTTCCTCTCTCATGAGAAGGGGCCGTGGCCCCCCTCAAGTCTGATGGCTATTTACGCCCATGGTTCCTGATCTTCTTATTTTAAGCTATCTGCTAATGCACAAAGCCATAATAAAAAGTTTACTGTTGTGGGATATTTTCTTCGCGAGATTTGTGCCTTTGAAGTTTGAGTGCAATCTTAGAAGTTGATTCCAAACTGTTTCAACTTAAGGAGCCAACTTATGTCGTTCGAAAAATAGGGTTGAAAATTTTGCCAGGACTTTTCAGATATCATTTTTGGGAGATTTCACTATATCACAGGCGACGGACCTGGTGTAGTGGTTAGAACACACGCCTCTCACGCCGAAGACCTGGGATCAAATCCCAACCCCGAGATAGTCACTAAAAATTTCAGTGACGTCTTCCTTCGGAAGGGAAGTAAAGCCGTTGGTCCCGAGATGAACTAGCCCAGGGCTAAAAATCTCGTTTATAAAGATAGAAAAAAAAACTATATCACAGGAGTATCAAATTCGTAGCCCAATGGCTTGCTCTTTATTGGCAACATCTTCGAATTTTATTGTGATACTCAAAATGCACCATTCCCCATTGTACTACTGTGCGCTATGCGATATAACTGTGCAAGCCTTCTTCTTCTGGGCATTGTGTCCCCACTGTTACAGAGCCTGCTTCTTTATGCTTTTACGATGATGTAAACAGGGAAGTCAAGGATATTTACGTTACGAAAAGATCATTAATCGACTGGGAATCGACCCAGACACCTTCAGCATGGCTTTGCTTTGTAGCAGCGGACTCTGAAAACTCGGCTAAGAAAGGTCCCTTAGCTTGTGCAAATCTATAACTGCTATTACAATAATACATACATATGCAGACTGTTCATCTTTAAAGAGCAATATTTTATTTTAATTAGTTTCCTATTCATATATTTCGCAATGTTGTAATTTTAGAGAGCATTACGTACTGATTCTCAAAACAGCTGAAATCCTCACCGTCTGTATAGCTACATGAATAATTCACGGTCGGCTTCGTAACTGGTGGCTATGCCGTGGTGGCGACGCCGTTTACCGGGTGCAGTGTGAATATGACTATGTCTATCTCCTGTTGGGAATGCATCGCTCGCTCGTTGCTTGTCGCTGAGGTGCAACATAGCGTCGTTCCTAGATAGTAGATACTCATAAAATAAGCCAACGCTCTCGTCACCTCTTCAGCTCGAAGCGAAGTTAGAACCAACGAAGCTCGCTCACTCTAAGGACTGTATCGAAAAGAAATTAGCATCTTTCATGATGCTAACCCTAATGTAATTTCTTCAACTGATTTTTTCGGTAGACTTTCAATATTAATCAATATATAGCAATAATATTCTTAAAAAAATGTGCTGTATAAAAATAGATTATGATTTGACCATTCTCGTCATTTAAAATTTGTTCAAAATGAAATCTCTGGCAATACATTAGTTGACACGTTTATACGTATGATATTTCTCGATTAAGAATGGTTTTGAAGTCATGGGTCAATCAATTTTTATGATATTTGGAGTGAAAGTCTCTTACTTGAATAGAATTTGAACCACCATGACATTTATAAGTTTTGTTTTGAATTGATCTAGAAATCTTAAAAAGAAACTCTTGCCCCACTCGAACTTTTGCCCCACTTTACTCTAATATAATTTTCAAATGGATTAGTGAATCCTAAATTAAAGTTGTGCGCGCTATCAAACTTCATAGCAAGTTTTTGAGCATTTTCGCAATTAGTTAATAATAATTTGTTTTCCTCTTCCAATGCCAGAATTGGCTCCTGACGGTTTTTCAATTTTAGATAATTTATGAAAGGCATTAGAACCATGGTCCAATTGAAAACAAAAAAAAGTTTTAATATTTTATTTTCTCAATGAGTAAAACGTTTTTTAATTTCTTGTTGCAGATCCTGCAAATGTTAGAACCCTGAAAAATACGATAAGATCAAGTCAACTTCCCTGGGACACTTTAATATGTTGCAAATACTTTTTGACACATTCCTCAGATTTCCCAGCTGATGGTTGGATGGGTTGGTTTGGCGAAAAGGGTTTTCCTTTCGCTCATTTCCCGTTCGCGGTTCGTTCGGTTCGGTCGCATCTTTCCGCAGCTACCTGTCTGTCCGTATTTTTTTCGATCCGATCGCTGTGTCCAGAAAGGGGGATTTGGTAATAGGTTGTGGTAGAGAGGGACGTCGTTGTGGTCCGGCGTGTCAATGGAAACTAGTGATTCCCGTTCTAGTGCAGTCCCTTCTAAGTGGATTAGTCGCGTCATCATCACAGTCAGTCTTCGGTTCAATATATAGTTTTAGGTGCTTTGCATTCCCGATCGAACCACAAGATTGATTACGTTGTGGACAGCAGCAGAACCAGGAAGCAGCTGAAGTGGGTAATTAAGGAAACGTAAAACCTTTCCCCATCTTCCCCATTCCATCAGGTGGAACCGAACAAGGATTACGTCTGGAGCACTGAGATGAAGGTATGAGGCTATAGGTACATAAGTGTGTAATGCAAAGCGAACAGAATACTCTAGGAATTGAAACGGATTGCAGCATCTCATGGAGACGCATGGTACTCCATTGCTTTCGCAGAAATGATTTACATGGAAATATGGATTGAGCATTGGTTGGTGAGAGAACATTGAATGGGAGTTTATTTTCCCGAGTACTTATCCTTCGGGAGCTCACACAAAAGGATGATGAAGTGATAACTTGCGCAAGAGTCATGTAACGATACAACTGTCGGTATGGTGAAGGGCACGGTTGGGATTACTCTCTTCTACGTTTATTCGAGACAAGTGTAACTAACGTTTGCATAAAAAGCTGAAATAATCCGCCGATGGCCTTATTCATGGGGCCTTCCTTGGCTGACCGGAAAGGTGTACTACTTTAAAGCAAGAACATAATGGAGGTGTTTTGCTTTGACTGCCGGCGGGGCCCAGGAAATCGTGGGAAATCTTCATGATTTTACTGAGCATGAAATATATTTAAGAGTTAACACGAATGCAATTGTGATGAAATTCGGTAACGCTCTCAGTGCAATAATGTTTGGGATGTTATGCTTGATAATAGATATAGAGTAGTTTATATTAATCTTGTATCGCTTTTTAAGAAACATCAAATTTGTTTAAACAAAAAGCAGAATTTAAATTAGGAAGCTTAATACAGTGATACCTCCATGAGTCGATGTTCCATGACTCGATATCGACTCATGGAACCATACTAAGAGCATAATTTCATGGTTACTATGATGGCCCCTAGAAGCAGCTTTCCAAAAGATTGCTGTTCCATGACTCAATATTTTCATGAGTCGATGGTCCCTTCAATATCGACTCATGGAGGTTTCACTGTAATATAATTTCAGAATACATGAGAAAAGTTTTACGTCTGTGCTACTAAGCGTTACAAGCTCGTCCGTTGTCTAGTAATTATAACTTCAAAGAGAAAATTGTCCACCGGATGCATTAACGTATCGTAGGTGTCTCTTTAAAAAGGTGAATTGAATCTTTAAGGACGTGTGGAACATATTTTCTTTTGGATGCTA
Organism: Aedes aegypti; assembly: GCF_002204515.2. NCBI lineage: Eukaryota > Metazoa > Arthropoda > Insecta > Diptera > Culicidae > Aedes > Aedes aegypti. The sequence goes on from NC_035108.1 coordinate 459,703,752, forward strand.
ATGTATACAGCTATAGCTTGATGACACACAGATCACACACAAATGAAAATGTATAGTTATAGACAAACCACTTCTGAACATCTGTCGATTAAGTAAGATAAGGCAAAAGTTTGTTCTGAAATATTAGCAATTACAGAGGTTTCTTTTACTTTGTATTGGTCTACGACATAGTTATAGCTAGGGGTAGTCGTGGCGGTTTGGGCAATGGGGTGGAATGAGCACCCCCTTAAAACTGCATAAATTCTTCAAATTTCATCTGAAATAACATGCAACCCCAAAGCTGATGAGGAAATAAAGCAATAAGTATGTTACAAGTAAATGTTCAAAACTCAAATAAAAATAAATAAATGATGTTCGAAAAAACTGGCCATATCGCCCCGAATGACTCTTTTAAATTTCATCATTTCTGAATGATGATGTTTGACTGTTAGAATGTTTTAAAAAATATATATCTTCTTGCACGGAGTATTTATAAATACTAATAACTTTCAAGTATAGTAACAAATTAATTGAATTTTTGATTATATGAGATTATTTTGTAATCAAAAATGGGGTGCTCATATTACCCCATCAGTAAAAAATCGACTCGAAAAATGAGAAATTTTGAAAAATCAATCATTCATCCGTGAACTTTATAAGACAAAAGAAATCATGCGGATCTAATGTATTCATCTAAAAATTGTTGGAAATCATGCAAACATTAAAAAAATTCATAATATTTTCAGCACATTTATCGACTTTTCCTTAAGGTGGCCAAACTGCCCCACTTTCCCCTAAGTGTATCTAAAAGAATAGGTACAAAACTAGCCCATAAAGGCATATAGGCAAGACCTTCGACCTTCTTCTTCCTGTCATTACGTCCCAAATATCTTGACTTTTCAGCTTAGCTTTCTTTAAAGCACTTCCACAGCTAGATGAATAGAAAAGTTCGAACTTCGTCTTCTTCTTCTTCTTTCTGGCATTACGTCCCAACTGGGACAAAGCATGCGTCTCAGATTAGTGTTCTTATGAGCACTTCCACAGTTATTAACTGAGAGCTTTCTTTGCCGATTGACCATTTTTGCATGTGTATATCGTGTGGCAGGTACGAAGATACTATATGCCCTGGGAATCGAGAAAATTTCCTTTACGCAAAGATCCTCGACCAGCGGGATTCGAACCCACGACACTCAGCATGGTCATGCTGAATAGCTGAGCGTTTACCGCTACGGCTATCTGGGCCCCTAAAAGTGCAAACTTGTTGGATTGTATTTTCGTTAAAATGTCTGACATAGTTCAACTTTTCAATTAAATATTAAAAGATACTTGTTTTTAATTCATTATGATTCGTAGTTCATGGCTAACCAGCCGAGTGGAAATTTGACACCTACCGAAATATTACATATACTTTGCAATTGGATTAAATGGACAATTTGATGTGAAGTTTTGCGAAAAAAATATTTGAAGATTTTTTTCCAATATACAGCTGTAAAAGTTGATGACATTAATTTAAGGTGAAGATGACTCGAAGCCAAAATTCAAATTTTCAAGAGCACGGATCTGGAGAACCAAACACCCGTTTGAGCTGAAAACCTAATCGATTGGTCACCACCAGCTAGTGACCAATCGATTAAGTTTTCAGCTTAAACGGATGTTTGGTTCTCCAGATCCGTGCTATTGAAAATTTGAACTTTGGCTTTGATTTATCTTCACCTTAATTCCTATGAAGTTTTTAAAAACACATCAAAGCATAGGTACCTTGACTAACCACGGATATGTTGAGGAAGTTTACAAATTCTTAATTATACATGAAAGATCATTAAAGACATCATAACACAATTTTATACAGAATATTTGAAAATTTGTCTTCATCAGCTTTTAAGTACAAGAGAAAGAGAAACTATTTAAAATCATTGAAGGTTCTGTAATGGATAATACTAACAGTACAATGAATCTTCGAGCTGTTTAGTTGAATGCCTATAAATAAATGAAAAACTTAATTTAGTACTATACCATTCAATTCCACTAGAATTAGCATAAGTATTAACGTTTAACTGACCAATATTTTGACAAATACAATATTTTCCGAGCAACTACCGTAAAACTAACCATTATATATACTTTGCAATAGGGGGGGAGGGGGGCATTTCACCAGTAAACCACGTATCGTATAAGAATGTGCATCCAAAATCACATATTCATACGTCAAAAATCAGAATCGCAGAAGATGCCAAATAAGGCGTTATCAATGTTAACACAAGTTGTATATAACTCCCCAATACGATTCATAAACGGCAATTTGTATTGACAACAAAACATGTCGTAAATAGTGCAACATAGAACCGCGTCACGTTGTAAAAACTGACAGATCATATATCAATCCAGAAAACATCATATTAAGTCGCAATAACTTGACTCCCAAACATGGTATCTGCTGACGATGGGCCTCAAAGAACAACAAAGAAAGTGTCGCTGTACATGAAACATGCATTAATATTGGCAAATAATCAAACATGAGTCATGAAACCTTTGGTGGTACAGGGGTAATATGTTTGGTCTTTGATCCAGAGGTCCCGCGCTCGAGGCTTGGTTGAAACTCTTTTTATTCTCATCAAAATTTTGTGGCATCGTATATCTGATCGCAGAAAGTCTGAAAAAGTCATACCAAGTGCGTATATAGCCTCCACTTTGGTAGGTATATAGCCTTCCCATGCATTCTATACGATGGAATTGATTCATATAGAATGATGTATAACAAAAGTTATACCGACCAAAAGTTTGACTGGGTGGACAAATTGATGTGAAATTTGCGAAAAAGTTGCACACCTTCTCGGTAAGAATCGAACTCACGTCTTCCTGTTCACTAAATAGGGCGCATTACTCCTGTTGGGGCTTTGATCCACCGACCCGCAACATCGTAGGGGGGTTTAGGCCTCCGAAAGAACAATCCGTGTAAGTAGGGGATTCCACCATATCTTCCAACCATCCATCCTCTTATAGAAGAAACTAGCTCCTCTAGAGCTGCTTATTTGTTGCTGGGAGCCTTCATTTCCACAGGATGATCACATTGTAACACTCAATTAACGTTAAACACTATTTATTACACTTTACATGAACAATTACATTTATTTTAGACAGTTAAATATCTACATATATACAAATACAGTGCGCATGTCGATTGTCATACAAAATGCTCAACTTAGACATGCTGTAGTTTTGTTCCCTTTCAACCAATCGAGTTGAAATTTTCTCTACAGAACTACAAATATGCCCAACTTTGTAAACACAAAATTTCAAAATTTTCTAAGCCCCTGCCGGAAAGTGAGATACTAGGTGAAATTGTTCGAAAAAATAGCAGTTTTAAAAATTTGAATTTCGGCTTGACATAATAGTTTTAAATTGTATATCACTTACCATTGGAACAATCTCCTCCAACTTATTAAACCTACACCTAAACCAAAAATGTTTAAAATATTTGTAGAAGAAAAATTTTAAAATGAAAAACTGCTATTTTTTCGAAAAATTTCACCTAGTGTCTCACTTTTCGGCAGGGACTCAGAAAAAACTGAAATTTTGTAGTTACAAAATTGATCATATTTGTAGTTCTGTGGAGAAAATTTCAGCTCGATTGCTTGAAAGGGAACAAAACTACAGCATGTCAAAGTTGAGCATTTTGTATGAAAATCGACATGCGCCGCTATTATTCAGAACAGCACTGTAGTTATTGGGATAAAATCTTGGTGACCGTTCACCGCCTTGCTTGAAGTAGCACTAGATTGTAAACCTTTAATCTCCTACCGATCGACTCGTCGCGATCGTGTAGTGACGTAATAACCCTCACTCTCTGATCGTAATCCTTACATTTCTCATTCGACCTAATTATTCTAACAGAGGTGTATATCAGGGTGGGTAAAATCCTCATGCTACTCCTAAACAACTTCTATACCACGAGCGGACTCATGGACGCAGAAGTTAACCTGAATTCGATTTCATTTCAATAATCACGTGGACCTTTTCTGTTCAAAATTCATGTTTTAAGCAGTTTTTGTTAAGTAAGTAAGTCAAAACTAATATTTAAATTAATTTGTTGTACCAACAATTTAAAAAAATACTTAATTTGCTTCAAAAGCATCTAAACAGATTAGTAATCGTTTTAGTATTCATTAAGTTATGGTCAAATAAAAATTTGTTTTTTTTTTTTGCGGGAAGATGAAAATTGGAGAAAACTACTTTTAACTAAGACTAGTTGTGATTTTAGATAAATTTGATATTCCACAAACTTTTTATAAATTAAACTTTGAAGAGGATGCAAAGAGCTTCAAAATTGGTTAGGAAATAATAAAGCTATGAAGACTTCACTGAAGGTCATATTTCATAACTTGAACATTCTCCTTCAAGGCGCTCACGTCACCTCTAAGTCTTTAAGTTTTTGGCTTTTGAATTCAGAAGAGCACACGGATTTTTGGTTTTGAGAACTTTCAAAAAAATAAGCCACACCCTAATGTGCATTAAAATAAAACGACCACCCACTAAAGAGCACCCTAACATCGAAATAAAAAAATACGGATCCAATTTTTTTTTCGAACATTGGCCGCCTTGGGAACAATTGTGCTGGTCTGAATTCGACCCAAAGAAGTAAATGGATTGATGAAATAACCAAAACAATGAGTTTATAGGGTGAGTTTTCAAATAACCACTCAAATATGGTCCGTTCCGAAAGTGTTAAGAATAGAATAAACTCGAAAAGAATTAGTTTTTGATCAAGTTTGGGGATCTGTATCTGACAAACTACAAATAACCTGAACTTATGTTAGTGGTGAATGCATTAACTATCTTTCATTTTTAGAAGAGTTTCAGAGGGTTGTTCAAAAACAAAAGTAAGTAACTGAGATTACATTTATTTGAAAAAAGGTGAGTTGTGGGCTGTTGGTTTGTTTCGCAAACTTGTTATATTTAAGAAGGTACGCAAATTTGCAGAACACAATGAATGAAGAAATGTAAAGATTTAGCTATATACAAAACATTATTTGCTTGGTTTTCGACTGTATGGTAATTGAAATTGGTGATGGTATTGGTTCGGCAGTCTTATTCCTATCAAGCGATCTATTATTTATCACTGAAGAAGGTCCCAAATACGGACCGAAACGTCGGTGAGACAAAATTAATTTGTTTCATTAGAGGAATATGACTGCCGAGTCTCAGATCATCTTCCGTCGTCTGTCACCTGTAGTAAACGAGTTCGTGGGAAGTTATCAAGCCGGCTTCGTTGACGGCCGATCGACAACGGACCAGATCTTTACTGTACGGCAAATCCTCCAAAAATGTCGTGAATACCAGGTCCCAACGCATCACCTTTTCATCGATTTCAAGGCATACGACAGTATCGAGCGCGTTGAGCTATGGAAAATCATGGACGAGAACAGCTTTCCCGGGAAGCTCACGAGACTGATAAGAGCAACGATGGAAGGTGTGCAACATTGTGTGAAGGTTTCAGGCGAACACTCCAGTTCGTTTGGATCCCACCGGGGACTACGACAAGGTGATGGACTTTCGTGCCTGTTGTTCAACATTGCGCTAGAAGGTGTTATGCGGAGAGCCGGGCTTAACAGCCGGGGTACGATTTTTACGAGATCCAGTCAATTTGTTTGCTTCGCGGATGTTATGGACATCGTCGGCCGAACATTTGAAAAGGTGGCAGATCTGTACACCCGCCTGAAACGCGAGGCAGCAAAAGTTGGACTGGTGGTGAATGCGACCAAGACAAAGTACATGCTAGCTGGTGGGGCTGAGCGCGACAGGACTCGCCTAGGTAGCAATGTTACGATAGACGGGGATACGTTCGAGGTGGTCGACGAGTTCGTCTAACTTGGATCCTTGCTGACGGCTGACAATAACGTCAGCCGTGAAATACGGAGGCGCATCATCAGTGGATGTCGGGCCTACTATGGCCTCCAGAAGAAGCTGCGGTCAAGAAAGATTCACGCCCGCACCAAGTGTACCATGTACAAAACGCTCATAAGGCCTCTACGGGCATGAAACGTGGACGATGCTCGAGGAGGACCTACAAGCACTTGGAGCCTTCGAACGTCCGGTGCTTAGGACGATCTTTGGCGGTGTGCAGGAGAACGGTGTGTGGCGGCGGAGAATGAACCACGAGCTCGCACAACTCTACGGCGAACCCAGTATCCAGAAGGTGGCCAAAGCTGGAAGGATACGATGGGCATGGCATGTTGCAAGAATGCCGGACAGCAACCCTGCTAAGATGGTGTTCGCTTCGGATCCGGTTGGTACAAGAAGGCGTGGAGCGCAGCGAGCTAGGTGGGTGGATCAATTTGGCGAGCGTGGGGCTGATGGAGAGGATGGAGAGATGCGGCCACGAACCGAGTATTGTGGCGTGAAATTGTTGATTCAGTGTTATCTGTCTAGATGTTAACTAAATAAATGAAAAAAAAAATGACTGCCGAGTCTATACCATCACCAATAGGTAGCCGGATCCTATTCTTCCGGCACTTTTGATTCATTTTGGCAGTGTTTTTTTTGAGGTGCTTCTTATTGCAAAGTTTTAGACGATTCGGCTAAGAAAACCCCCCCATGCCAAAGTGAATCATGGAAGTGCCAAAGTAGCTCTGCACCCTACATTCAAAACTTTCGTTTTTTTTTTGTAATTCATCATCAAAACTTTCGGCCGATTCGGATTACCGGAAGCAGAGATACAGATTTACAAACTTGGGAATTGTGTGAGGAAAAGCAGCATGTATAATAACAAGGTTCACCACATGTGGAACACTCTACTAGTCAATTCGAATAACTGAAATTGTTATTTGAAAATTAAAAATTAATTGTATGGAGCATAAGAAATCTCAAACCCCCCCCCCCTTACGTAATTAATGGACCGTCTCTTACCATGGATTACAGTTTTGTTTAATATTGCATTACATCAGCACTAAATAACATTTAAATATTGATAAAGATACAAAAAACAGGGCTTAAAACGCCAAAAAATAAATTATATCATTAAGTATTTGAAGTAAGAAACCAACTTGGGAGTAAACACGTTAGCAATTGCTATTCTATACTTCAGAAACCACTACCTGTGCCTCTTTGGTATAATATTATGATTTTGTTGATGATGTTAACATGTTCATGAATTTCCGTTTAAACTGAATTGCATATATACCCTAACCTATTTTTACGACCGTTATCGGGGGGTCGTAAAAAAATCGGTCGTAAAATAAATCAAGGTTATAATTATGTTAGGTATTTCGGTAATAGATGGCAACACTGCTCGATTGATATCAAAAGAGCCAATAATATGGGGGTGTGATACACAAATATCAATAATTTTTAAAGGCAACGATAACATAACGAATAACATAATTGATTATCTAAATAATTTTTTGGAGCTATCTCCAAAAAAAAGTTTGGTGCAATCCATGAATGAATTCTTGTTCCTTGAAAAGTTCTTATACAAATTTCCAGAAGCCTGGGGATGTTTTTAAGTTTCTTAGATTTGGAGGAGCTGCAACATTTGAAAAAAAAAGTACTGGATATCTTTTGAAGGACTACTGGAAGAAATAATTCAATCTCGGAAGTATTTCACAGAGTAATGTCTATAAAATCGTTCTCAGGGATCTCGGAAAAGTTCTGCAAAATCTGGTGTGGAAATCCTCAAAAATTAAAAGTGTGCTTTTTTTAAAATCTTGGAAGAAATCTTAAATTAAGTCATGATGAAACGAACAGTGTATTTCCTATATATGAATATGTTAGCTATGCATTAAAAATCCTTGAAGTTATGTTTCTAACCATCAATTTGATGAAATTCTTGGACAAACGACAACACTATGGTTGAAACCTTGGCAAATCTCATGTTCGAATACTTGAGCAATTTTCTGGGGGTATCAATGGAAAAAATCTGAAGAAAATCCTCGAAGAATCCTTTCCGTATAGGAATTAAAAGATGAATTTGTGTACGAATTCCTTGGAAGAATCTCTGGCGAAATTTTTAGAAGAACTTACGAACGAATTATGGAATCAATTCTGAAGGTTATCTTTGTAGTATTCATATAGTTATTTATGCAACAAGTTGCAAAATGCTGATTTTTTCAGCACGAGTTGGATTCGGCGAGCCTCGTTGGATAAATACAACGAGTGCTGAAAAAATCGAGTTTTGCAACGAGTTGCATACAACATATTTTGCTATTTCGAAAAATGCCGTTTCAACTGGATGAACTCTAAAAGCACAAGCAAACATTTCAAAAGAACCCACATAGGCATACAGCCATGAGTAGTTTCAATTCAGTATTTTTCAATCACGTAGGCTGTGACAGTAGTGCCCATGAATGTCACAAATTTTCTCGCTCCCATGGGTTTCATGCAGATCTTCCCTATTAGAGGAATGAACAGGTAAGAAAATGCTGGACGATCCGATCCCACATCAGAATCGTCAAGCTATGTCGGAACCTGATCGCACAACGGATGTAGACTTTAGTGAAGTGACTCGCCGTGTAAACCAAATGGAAAGTCATTTCGCTCGAGTCGAGAATTTTCACCTCGCTGTAGGACACCGACAATCCTCACCTCACGCCAGATGTAGAATAAACTCAAGAATCAGATGCAATTGTGCTTATCCTATGTGGCATGTAAGGCAAGACTAGTCGGTGAGGTGTCGACTCGTTTCCATTTGGTTTACATTAGTCGCCTCATGTCACCCGAGGTAAGAACAACTCGTCTCGACTCACACGCCGCCCAGAATAAGCATGGCATGAAGAGACTGGGACACTGGGTTAGTAGCACTTTTCAGCACTGTTTCTTTTGGTAGGAAAAGTAGGCCGTTATGTTGATCAACTTCTCAATGAAAAGTTGATTGATTTGCAACGGAATTGCAAAAAAAAAAATTAGTGGTTGAATCCCTGGAAAATCCGTGCTGGACTAATTCAAAAAGATAATGCAGGGATGCTGACAAATCCTGGAGGTATTCATGGAAGAATCTTTACATCTAAAGGACGAATCACTCAATGCCAGAGCCAGCAGATTATAATAATCGAATACAGAGGAATTAGGGACATAATGGACACATCAAGCAAATGCTTTTTTTAAGACTCCTGGCTAGTTCTCAAGTTTAATATAAGTACGGCGTGCTACATTTATTCATTATAATAAAATTCATATCATATGTCAGAAAAGTGAGTTAGAAAATTAGGTCGAAAACAAGGCTGGAAAAAGGTATCGGGGCAAAATGAACACTTTGATAAAATTGAATGATTCCAAAATGTATAATGACTGTCAGTCGTTTCGATAAGTAAAAGGGCTCTCCCTCTGTCATAAGAGCTAAAAAGAGCCTTTCTAAGTTCGTTACTTTGCTCGAAAACTAGAAAATTGCTTATATGCCAATTTGAAGCAGAGGAAAACTTAAAATCGAATTTCAAAGGACAATTCAAGCAAAACATAAACTTGTTTACCGTCAAACATTACAAATGCAATACATATTTCATGCAGTGTATGAACTTTTGATGAAGTATGCATATTCTAATCCCCTCAGTCCATTTCGCCCCGGGTGTTCATTATGCCCCTAATCCCCATCGGAATTTTTTCTCGGTAGACAACAGTGTTTGGGTTATATTTTCATTATAGGCAGGTTTTAAAATATTTCATTATTGATTTTTCCACATTTTAGCTACTTTATGAATCTATGACAAAAGGTCGAACGGACAAAAGGTCGAAAGGACAAAAGGTCGAAGAACAATTTAAACATCATATATTTTTCAAATATTGTCTACAAATTCTGCGTACCGCAGCGCTTTATGTGACGTTAATTATTAGGAAAAAGTACGATTATTATTGCCTCGTTTCACCTTATATCAAAAACGATAACTCAAGCAAAAAAAATATGTTTGAACGATTTAAGGCTAAGTAACCCGTCAGTCGTTTTGCCAATAATGATGACTTTTCAGCTTGCATTTCAAAATAATAAAACTCAGTCTTGATAGTTTATATTAACTTGAAAAAGTATCACTTACACGCGCACACATGCATAAAGTATGCTGATACTTTTTCAGATGTGTCAGTGCAAAACCAACTGATTTTCTTTGATTCGAAATCGTGAGATGAATTAGCAACAATCATCAACGACGCGTACAAATTTCAATGACGGCCTACTTCGCCTTAAACTAGGGTAAAAGCACCGGTTTTGGCCAGCCTAAGAGAAAATGTCAATAAAAATTAAATGGGTAGCCGTTTTTACATTACAAATATGTCAAATGCAAGCTTTCAATCCATATTATGTGTGTAAAATATCAAAACTGAGCTAAAACCATTTTTCGCTTTGAAAATCCTGTTGGTCAATATAGGCTGACGGAACCAGTTTCGGCCAGAGATTTAACTTCGGTTCCTAAATTGGCCAATCGCATTGATTTCTCATGAGACTGGCCAAATTAGAAGTGTCCTGGCCAAATTAGGTGTATGAGAGTTAAAATTATAAGGAAAATTAATTGTTTTTCTTATGTTTTGAATCAATTTGGACAAGTAAATGAATGTAGCTCTATCATATGAATGTGATCTACTGAACACAAAAGGTTTTATGCTGATTGGTTATGTAAAACGGTGAATAACCCACTATGGCTACAACTGGCGTATGGCCAAAACCGGTGCTTCTACCCTACGATAGAATCACAGCATCCGTTTAGTCTCGAAAATGAGGATATGATTTTAAGAGTAACTCAGTTCTGGGAAATTTTAAATTTTCAAGGTGATCAAAATTAACAGATTAATTTATCAAAAGGCCCAGAAGAATTCAGATTTAGATTATTGTACCATTATAGAAAGTTAGAGAAATCTATTTGAAATACGGAACAAAATGACCATCAATTCTAAACAATTCTAAGGGTGTATCATTCACCCTTCCTGAGACTAGTGGCAACATCCGTGGCTATAAAGCAAAGCCATGCTAAAGGGTTAAAATGACCCTTAATTGATTCATAACTGTTGGGTCACTGTACGATGCCCAGGAAAATTTCCATTACCAATAGATTCTGAGCCAACCGGGAATGTCTGGGTTCGATTCCCGGTTGGTTCAGGATCTTTTGGTAATGGAAATTTTCATGGGCATCGTACAGTGACCCAACAGTTATGAATCAATTAAGGGTCATTTTAAAGAAGGAAATCATGGCGACGATCTACAAGTTACCTTCTATCTATGAATTACCTCTCCAACACTGACAAATATAATCAATTCAAGCTGAGAAGCAGGCTCTGTTACGCCAGCAAAAAAAAAAAAAAATTCCAAACGAATGATATGGGTTCCACTTCTCCATATATCATATGCAATTAACGCTTCTAGGAATACGGATGACATTTTGTTTCCTACGTACGAAAAAAGTAAGCTTGAACAAATTATAATTTATTGCAATGTTGTAATAGGGTTGGGGTTCATGTAGGTACAATTTGTTCTGCGCAATTGCAACACTTTTAGAAGAAATATTCTTCGTTCAGTCAAATACTGATCCATTACTGTGCGGCGATATCTACCACATGAAACATGAATCAAAAAATGGCAATGTTGACAAAGAAAGTTCTCTGTCAATAGGGTAACCAATATATTTTGGACCCCTATATGTTTTGAACCCCCTGGGCAATTTTCCTGCAAATTTCCCAGTTAAAATCGAAAGACCAACTCAACTCACATGCCATTTGGAAAGATAGTACTATTCCGCACTTTCATCAATCTTTTGTACATAGAAAATGTGATAATTTTATCTGAAATTAATTTAATTTAATCGGCTCATTCGAGTAACCGTTACAACACGTTACACATAGAAATTTAAGCCGTCAGAAATTTCACAAATGTAAACAAAAACTTTTTTCAAATTTCTGAACTATAAGCGTAGATTTTTTTCTGTTTTCCATTGTCAATCGATGGATTAGACTATGGGCAAGCATATTATACAACCAGTGTCGTGGACTTGGTCGCTAAACGATAAAAAATGCCGGGTGTCCAAAATATATACTTTGAGGGTTCAAAATGTATTGGTATGTCCAAAATAATGAAAAACAGTGCTTCCCAGTTCTATTATTTTCGACGTTTTTTGGATCCAACATGACCGTATGGGCATTTCTATCTCGTAGAGGAAAATTTTCTCTACATTTTGGCATGTTCTTTGACTTGGTTCCGCTGTGCAACTAATTGATTGGGACAACAAACTAAAACCACTTCCTTATGGGCTAAAATATTAACGTTCCATAAAAAAATATAAAATTTCCATAAAAAATGCAAAATTTGCCAGTAAAGAAACAAGGGTAAAATCAACAGAAAAGTTAAAAATTTACATAAAAAAATAAAGAAGTGCATAGAAAAAAACAAAATTTTCCATAAATAAAAAAAATTTGAGCAATAAATAGATTCAAAAAAGCAGTAGAATCGACAATAATCTCACTAAAAATATCGAATTTTACATTTAAAAACCTCAAAATGTCCCTATTTTCTTCACAAAAAGCAAGAAATAATTATAAATTTTCCACAAAGAAAGCCAAAATTTGCAATAAATAAAAAACAATTTGCCCACAATAATTTCCATTCAAAAAATCAAAAAGAGCAATAGCAGTAAATGTAAAGTTGCTTAGTTTGTAAACACCAGTTCTCTGGCTGGTGGGGCATGAGAGCATAAGCTTCTACCATCAATGTAGTTGGACATGACCCAAGCAGTGACATAAGTGTTCCTAATATTGGAAGATTAGATATCCCATGTTCCATGTTTCATTCCAACTTTGCCGAAATAATTAAAATTGTAGCGCCTAACGATGGGGTGTATTGAAAAACATTTTTTTGTGATTTTTCAAAACCTCGCCTCCCCTCCATGTATGATTTTTTGTATGAAACATTATTTTTTTCTACATGGCAAGAAATATTTTTTCAAACCCGGCCAATCTCCCCGCTCTCCCCTCCCCTAAATTATTACGTAATTAATTATCGAACTCTAAAATGCAATTACTACATCTACATACGCCGACTAATTAGCTCCAATTGTGAAAACAATGATTCGTTTTGACTGAAAATTTATGAAATCCATTACACACATAATTACTCATTATTGGGAAATTACGTTATTTTTATAAAAAGTTTTACTTAAATATTGGAATTTTCTACAACATTTTCATGTATTGATTGTCATTTTAAATTGCTCAGTTGGGTTTGTTTATTGCAACTTTGCATTTACTGCTATTGCTCTTTTTAATTTTTGAATGGAAATTTTTGATTTATTGTGGGCGAATTATTATTTATTTATTTATTGCAAATTTTGGCTTTTTTTGTGGAAAATTTATAATTATTTCTTGCTTTCTGTGAAGAAAATAGGGACATTTTGAGGTTTTTAAATGTAAAATTCGATATTTTTTAGAGAGATTATTGTCGATTCTACTGCACTTTTGAATCTATTTATTGCTCAAATTTTTTTTATTTATGGAAAATTTTGTTTTTTCTATGCACTTCTTTATTTTTTTATGTAAATTTTTAACTTTTCTGTTGATTTTACCCTTGTTTCTTTACTGGCATATTTTGCATTTTCTATGGAAATTTTATATTTTTTTATGGAACGATTAATTGTCTGCCCTTCCTTATGGTGTCCAGAATACGACCGTTACCCTACCTGTAGAAGTACTCATAAGAATACTAAGCTGAGAGGCTGGGTCTGTCTTAGTGGGGACGTTGATGGAAAGAAATTGAAGAAGTTAGAAGAAAAAGAATTCCACAATGCACGATATTAGTTTTGGTTATGTAATCATGGCTCTAATTTTTAAACTATCATAGCATCGTACTTTATTATCCTGTCTTATTTCGTTCGAACCAATAGGACACGACGATTATAAACGATGATAATTCATAATATCCAAAGTGACTAAGAATAGCATCGGTGTTCATATCTATTCCTGATTGCCACCACTGTTATTCGCGTCATCATCGTTTGCTTTTTTTTTCCATTCGCTTCACATATAACTATGTTCGTTTTAATGAGCGGAAAACCTGTGGCTAATCCGTACAAAGTCACAGATTTTGCAGTGAGAATTATTATATCTACTCTCATGTGCAACCGGTGACTATTTTGGTCTTGAATGACAAGCACGTGCCTGCAAGCTCACAGCGTCACAGGGTATTTAGACAGGATTCATTGGGTACAAGTGAACCGTCTTGAATCACCTTCCTTGAGAATAATTTCTCGAGCTTGTAAAACTTCCGTTCGTCCTTAACCTTTCGAATTTGGACCGTTCAAGCAAATCGTCCTCAATGATGTTCCTTCCTATCTACCGAACGGTATCGAGTTATGGCATCGTTGACACTGAGGGCAATAATGGGACGTCGCAATTGTCGTGTCTTCGCGTTTTCCAATCGGCAAACTAAGCCGGGTGTTTGTTTCAAAAGAAACACCTATAGCTAGAGGACTCATTATATTGCATCGCAACTATGATTTAAGGCTCGGTGCAAAGTGTAAACTGTAATCTGCTTGTGGGTGGCTGGTTTGGCAGGGAAAATCGATATCGAGTGGTGTTATTGTTTATTCCAGAACTGCAGATTTGAAATGCATCGACGCTGAGGCTTTGCGTAAACAAGTTCGCTTTGCAAGGGACAACTTTATGATGATTGATGGAAGTGCAGTTGATTGAACAATATGGTTCATAAATCGAAATGTACTGCATACGATGTGCAAGCAAACCGTTAAAGTTATTTTTAGTTGCACATACTCTTCTATTTTGGCATTACGTCCACACCTAGATAGAGCCTGCTTTTTAGCCTAGTGTTCTTATGAGCATTTCAAGAGTTATTAACTGAGAGCGTTCTTTGCCAAAGTTGCCACTATATTGCCAGATACCTTCAACATCGCTTTGCTTTGCTTTCGCGGACGTTACTACTAGGCTAAGGACACGGAGAAAAAATATTAGTAAATTCAACCATTTATTGGTTGATTTCAAACAAAACTTTAGTTTGAAATATGCACAAACAAAATCTTGCTTTGAATCAACAACATGCGTTGGTTAAAACTAACTAAGATTCCAAGTTGTTTTTTCCACGATTTTCTAGGGAAATTCAACAAAACCTAGCTTGAAACAACCAAAATATTTGTTGTTCAATTTGACAGTTCTTGAAACAAACAAGAACGTAGGTTGTTTCTAACTAAGAAAAGTGGTTTGATTCAGCCAAGAATTGGTTCAAAATAAACTAATACGCTGGTTGATTCAACCGATTTTTTTGTTTGGATTGTGGGGTTGTTGTATTTTCATATTTCTTCATAGTTATTATTGATGACAAAATATGGTAATGCGTTTTTTTTTATTTATTTATACGACATTTTACAGTATTTGAAAAAAAAAATGAACATGATTATAAGTTCCATCGTCTTGGATCTTGCTAATAATGCAGGCGCAAATAACGTCGTCGAAGATGTTCTCCAATCTGAAAAGAAATTTCACGATATTTGTAATTGACCGCATTCAAACAAAGTATAAAAAATCAGCCTTACCATTGTAAGTAGACATGTTCAGCACCAGCATTCTTCGTGTACTCGTGGTTTGATTTTTGCACCCATTTTGCGCTATGACCATCAGGATCTTGGACAAAAGAAATGTTTGCTGAATGAAATAAAAACATAGAATCAATTATGTTACCGTACGTGTGGAATTATTCAAATTGCAATTATTCAAATTGCAAAAATAAAAAGTCAGCAGATCTTTACGGCAACTGTTAATTACTTACACTTGTAACCAGAAAACAGCAGAAGCAATTGTGTTAACACATGAAAAAGGTTTATTACAAACTAAAACATTTGTTGTTTTTATTCTAAATAAAATCTTAGTTTGATTCGATACATTGTTTTGGTCGAATCAACCCATTATTCTATTTTGAAAATAATAGCACTTCAGAGAAACATTCTACCTATATTTTGGTAAAAACAAACTTGTTGTTTGTGAAAATAAACTAAAATCTTGGTTTGAAACAACTATAACTCAGATTAAAAGGAAATGAAGATTCAACATTAAAATTGCCTATGAAACAAATTAGTTTCAAACAAAACAATGAGTTTGAAACAACCAATTTTGGATTAAAAATAACCAAATTTTCGGTTTTAAATCCAACAAAAATTTTGGTTGTTTCAAACTAGGGTGTTTTTTCTCCGTGGAAGACCCATGTCTTTCAATTTTCATTCTAACAAAAACAAATACATACATTGTTTTTGTTAGAATCTAAATCCCTTCTAACAAAAATAGTATCAGGTATCAGAAGGCCGGCTCCAAAGGCACAATTTTGATGAAATATACATATTTTTAGAGAAAAAATGGTGTCCATTTCAACCCGTGTGTTAATTATGCCCTTTGTCTCCCTTATAGAAATTTATAACTATATGTGAACGTCAGTAGACAGCTGCCAATATGAAACGCAGTCTTTAATTAGTTAGATTGGAATTGACTTTCTTTGCATTTCTTTCTCTTAAGTCTGTACAACATGCATTGCGATGAGTTACGTTCATTACTGTCGATATGCACCGATCACTTGACAGGATATTGTCCTTCTCAATAAAGTCATCAATCAACCTTGCTCTTGTTCAAGAAACTTCTTCTCCCCAACCGATCACTGTCTTTCTGTTGGCTTTGATTGATTGCAATTGTGGTCGCTGATGCTCATTTCACTCGATTAGATTTAATTTAATTTCTGTTTGCAAACATGAAACTCATAGTGGGGCTAATTTATCGGATCGCGCGTCTGCCACTTGATGGTACTTTCTGTCGTCGTCGACAACATCATTGAGATGGAAATTGCGACCGTGGATGATCGAGCGCGCGTGCCAATCTTCTTCTAAGTAGTGTCTATGAGACATAATCTAGGCAAATCGGTTCAGTTTAGCGCGGAGAAAGCACCCTGAAGGGTGCCAAGGTGTCACACAATCCGTTTCAAGTACAATAATGGCTCTTGTTCTTATTTAGTCAGTGCGTGTCAATTGATCTATATTAATCAAACGTTTCGTTGGTTTAATTACATGCAGTTTAATTATTACTCGGAAACATATTCAGCGAATGGGATGGCACAAAGCGAGCAGCAGTTTTTGAAAGGCGAAAGTCAACGGAATACGCCAACCGTCAAAACGGCGCAGCCAGCATGGATGCGGTTCGTTTCCGAGAACAAGCTGATCCTGGTGACCCTGAGTGGAGTGCTGTTGGGCGTTGTACTAGGTAAGTGGAAAAATGTTATGTTTCATGTAGCACTTATGCACAGCACAAATATATAGAAATTCTGTTTTAAGTCGAATCTAGTTACACGACACTGAAGACGGCCTTCAGCCTTGTTCAGACTACGGCGTTGTATCATGATACAAGCAACCTGATACAATTGTATCACGAAACCCGTTCACACTGGATATCATGGTGAAATTATTTGACAGCTGATATTATGATTTTACTTCTTCTTATTCTTACCAAATTTCGTTGATTACTTTCTCAAAATCTTACAGATCCGGAAGATCCTCCAGGATTTTTTCTTCTAAAATACTCCACATTCAGATGTTTATCGGGAAAGTTCGTACTGGTAGTTCCATCAGGAAGTTCTTCTGGTTAGTTTTTACGACAGTTCCTTCTGGTAGTGTATCCTCCGAAAGTTCTTAAAGGAAATTCCTCCAGGAACTTGCTTCAGGAAGTTCCTTCGGGAAGTTCTTTCGGTATGTCCGTTTTCGTTTGTAATTTCTTTTGAAGTTTCCTTTAGACATTCGTTTAGTTCCCTGTGGAATTTAGTTCAGAATTCCATTTGGAATTATCTTCGGAATTTCTTTTGCTACTTTCTTCGAAGTTTCCTCAAGAATATTTCTTGAAATTTCCTTCGGAATTCTCAAAGGAATTTCCTCCAGATTTTTTTTAGAAATTTCCTTTGAAACTTCCATAGGAATTTCCTTCAGAATCTTCTTTTAAATTTCCTTTGTAGTTTCGTTTGGAATACGGAATTCCCTGTTGATTTTTTTTCGGAAATGTCTTTGGACATGCCTTTGGAATTTCCTTTCGGATTTCCTTTGGAATTCTTTTTCAATTCGGAATTACTTTCGGATTTTCCTTAGGAATTTTCTTCGGAATGTATTTTGCCTTTCCTTTGGAACTTCCTTCGGCATTTCAATCGTAATTTCCTTTGGAATTTCATTTCGAATCTCTTTCAAATTTTCCCTTGGGATATATTTTGGAATTTTCGTCGAAATTTCCTTTGGAATTTCGGAATTTCCTGTGGATTTTATTTCGGTGTTTCTATCGGATTTTGTTTTGGAATTTTTTTTGCATTTGGAATTTCCTTCAAAATTTTTTTCGGAATTTCCTTTGGGATTTCCTTCAGCATTTTTTTTTGAATTTTCATCGTTATCTGCTTTGGAATTGTCTTCGAAATTTCTTTGGAGTTTCCTTCGAAATTTCTTTGGAATTGTCTTAGGAATTTTTTTAGGAATTTTCTTTGGATTTTTCATTGGCATTTCCATCGTAATTCCTTAGGAATTTCCATTGGAATAACCTTCAGAATTTTCTTCGGATGATCCTTCAACATTTCCATCGGAATTTCCTTTGGAACATCCTTCGGAATTTGTTTTGAAATTTTCTACGGAATTTCCTCTGGATTTTGCTTCGGTATTTCCATCTGGATTTCCTTTGGAATTTCCTTCGATTTTTTTTATTTCCTTCGGAATAAGGAACTCCTTTCGAACTTCCATAATTACCTTCGGACTTCGGTACTTTCTGTGGAATTTCCTTTGGATTTCCCTTTGGAAGTCCCAATGGAATTTTCTTCATCATTCCCTTCGCAATTTTCTTCGGAATATCGTACGGTATTTCCATCGGAATTTCCTTTGGAACATCCTGGGCAACTTATTTTGGAATTTTCTTCGGAGTTTCTTTTGGATTTTTTTTAAAATTTCTTTTGTATTTTCCTTGTTATGAAACAGACCCTCATGACGATGAACTTAAACATATTTTTAAATTATCAATTAGCCTCTGCTTTGTAAGTAGTATTAATAGGAAATAAAGAAAATTTCATTAGAAGTAGAATTACATGTGATGTTCATTTAGTGGCCGCCTTGCCCCATAGTGTTGAAAAAAAAAAAGGTTATTTGAGAAGCTCCAAAACTAATACTTTTTGACGTCATTTTATTTTTTAAAGGCACAGTGCTTAAGAAAAGATGCGAAACTAATACAATATGACTAAAATGTAGGGTTTTATAAGTTTTAGACAAAGTTGGAGAACAATTTGCTTAAGGTTGCACACTTGCCCCAAATTCCGCAACTACACTGCTCATAATATTATGGTTCACATAGTCACGATTAATAATCACTCTGTTTCACATGCAAAGGGGAGTTGACCCAATGTCGTATAGGAGAGGTCTGGTTCTTAATATGTGTTAGCTTGTATAAGTTGCCAAAAAGGTGTAAAAACGATCAGTTGATGGTAACGACAAGCCTGCTGCAAATTTGCTCGCAGTTTAGGGCTGTCCATTAATTAAGTAAGACAATTTTGGTCGTTTTTGGACCTCCCTTCCCCCCGTTGTAAGATTTTTAGTGTGAAAATTAAAAATAATTTGTATGTATGACACGTAAGAAATCTCAAACCCTCCTTCCCCCCATTAACCCTAACGTAATTGATGGACTAACCTTTACCAGACCTGACGTCATCTTCGTCTACTTCGGGAAATTCCGGCTCGCTGAAATTGGCATCGTACAACTACCACTTTGAAACTGAAGTTATCACAAATACTAATTTGATGCTTCCACCGCACCTTCTAATACCCGACATCGGAATTGACCATTGACAGTGGGTGATCCGTAATATTGTGACCACTGCCAATTGGGCCAGATCGCAAAATTAGGAAGAAAAAAAATATTTAACTATGAAGATGAGTTTTTAGAACAAGAGTATCTTCGGTTAAAATGTATGCTTCGTGGCCGTGCGGTTAGTGGTTCCAAGCATTTAACCGCATCGTGCCAACCCCAGCAGCACACATGTTATAATTATGTATTATCAACAGATATATGACCAAAATTAGTCATATATAAGTTGATAATACACAATTAAAACATGTGTGTTGCTCGGGAAGGAGTGTGGGTTCGATTGCCGCTTCAGTCCGCAAAAACTTTTCGTCAGGAACGTATTTCGACTGTGCCACTGGGCGATGCATGCATGACAACGGGCTGTTTTATAGTGTGGTGCTTCCTTTAAAGGGCTAATCGTCCACTGGAAGCATTAACGTGTCGGTGTCTATTATGTGATGAGGACTACATTTTTACATCAGGTTACATTAGGGTTGTCCAACTAAATGCAGAAACATTTTTGCCAACTTTTATGCTTTTTAAGTTAGCGTTTTGAAGTGTTCTAGAAAGTTGTTCTTTGTTTAATTTTGAACAACTTAGCTGAAGACGCCAACCTTGTAAGCCTACTGTAGTCCTTGCTATGACGTTTTCAATGATACACCATTGACCATAACTTTTTGATTTCAAATTCTATCAAAATTACGTCTTTCACAAAGTTTTTAAACAAGCTGAAACGCGCATT
Source organism: Aedes aegypti (assembly GCF_002204515.2). NCBI lineage: Eukaryota > Metazoa > Arthropoda > Insecta > Diptera > Culicidae > Aedes > Aedes aegypti. The sequence continues at coordinate 459,724,276 of NC_035108.1, forward strand.
TTGGTGACAGAATTAAGTGATTCTATTCATTCGTTTATTTTTGTTAAAAAATCATATTTTTTATACGTCAATATCTCAAAAAGGGGGAAAAACGGGGATGCAATTTGCGCAGGATCTGAAAGGTATAACTTAGAAGTTCAAATGGTATATTGTATCTTTGGAGGATATTAGAGGATTTACAGTATAATTTTGATGTCGAAACGAACATTTTTTTCTGAAAGTTCATGATTTTAACTGAAATATTGATATGTGCTGTTAAAAACAAAGTCAAAACCATCGGAAATCTTCTTAATCGAATATTTATTTAAAAAATTTCTCTAATAAATACAAACCCTTTGTAATAGAGGTCGATCGCATCTTTGCATTCACGAAATTTGTTTTAATGCATCAGTAATAATACGCATGAAATGTATTAAATGGAATAAGCGAGATAATCAGATTACATATCTATGGCATAACGACATACTATGAAATGGCTGGCAGATTAATCCTGAAAAATCTTACGGAATCTTGGCAAAAGGTTTTATGAGTTTCTGAATACATACTTGCCGAATTCTTGGAGGGGTCTTTGAAAATTGTAGAAAAGTTTTGAAAACCTAAAAATGGGTTAAAGAAATTATACTACCATTTTTTTTATCTATTTAAAAGACAAGACTAAGATACCTAGAATAGAGTGTAAGAACTTGGTGTGCAATCTGTTCTTCTTGTATGTTTCGCACTCTGCAGACAAAACCCTGTAGAATGGCAAGGAGATGCAAGCCCCATTTTACAACAAAAATCTACAAGGAAGGAGATGCGAGAGATACCTCTCAGAGGTAATAGAGTCAGTAAACTTAAAGGATTATGAAATTATGGCGTCTTTCAATGTAGCGGCTTTTTATTTCAGTGTTCCAGTGATCCAGTACACGAAACCATACCTTTTTCGGGGGCTGGTTATCATCCCAAAGATCAGATGCAGCGTGGAGGTTGCTTCAAGTCGCTTGCGCCTCCTATAAATCCCAATTCTTGTTATTATGTTTCACTTAAGTTGAAGAGCCGATCATACCGAAGAAACCATCGAGGAATGATATACATTACCTATATTTATGAACATGCGCTATTCTACATCTAATATCAACGTTATAAGTAATGAAGGTTGCGCCACTATTATGTTGTTATACATATAAAAGTTGTTCTGCAATATTAGCTCCTTTCAGCTTTAACTTATCGTAATATTAAATATAGAAGGTGCTGGATCAGTCAACCTTGTTAAGCACAACTAGATGCACTTTTAAATTATCAGTATATTATCTACATTATTCCAAATTATGAGCAGCGTTCAACACCAATTGATTATCATTTTCTTCCTTATTACGCAGGATTCACACTCCGCCCGCTAGAGCTATCCGAAGACACCATCATGCTGATTGCCTATCCGGGCGAGCTGTTCATGCGGGTGCTGAAACTGATGATCCTTCCGCTGGTGATTGCCAGCCTGATTAGCGGTTCTTCCAGTCTGAACGCCAAACTGAACGGAAAGATTGCCCTGCGGACGTTTGCCTACTTTGCCCTGACGTCGCTGCTGAACGCCATTCTGGGCACCACGTTGGTCCTGCTGATTCATCCAGGGGATCCGCGGATGCACGAAGCCATGGTGGAGTATTCGGTTTCCGGTGGGAAAACCGTCTCGTTGATGGACAGCATTTTGGATTTGGGACGGTAAGGGTGGTCTTTGGGGGGTACGGCTGAAACACAAACTGCTTTAAAGGCTGAAATCTGGAATTTTTATAGAAGGCTGAAGTAACAAGTAACACAATTTGAAAAAGGTAAAATATATTAATGATAATAAATATTCTGCTGTTTAGTGGAATATCTACAAGTAGATGAAAAACCGAATTTAGTACTATATACCATTTAATTTCACTAGAGTTCGTATCCTTTTGACAGATACGCGTATTTCGACCTCAAATGTAAGGCCGTCTTCAGTGTCGTGTACTAGAGTCGAGTCTAGCACACGATTCTGAAGACGGCTTTACAGTTGAGGTCAAATTACGCGTATCTGCCAATAGGATACAAACTCTAGTGCAATTAAATGGTATAGTACTAAATTCGGTTTTTCATCTACTTATATTACCGAATATATTACCGAAACCGTCGGATGTAGATGCGAAATTGTTTTTTTCTGCTACTTGGACTGCTAAGGCCGATAACATCACAATTTCTGTGTTTGAGCCTTTCATAGGAAATCCGTCTTTGGAGACACAATGAAAGAGTAATAACATGTTGTATCGTTCCAGAAACATCTTCCCCGACAACATATTCCAGGCGGCTCTCCAGCAGGCTCACACGGTTTACGTTCCGCGTTCGAATGCCATCAACGGTAGTGTGCTTCCGGTGGTAAATGCTAAGCCAACTGCTCACAACACTTTCTCCTGGGATGACGAGGACGAACTGATTCGGATTGTGGAGTACAGGCCGGGTACCAACACCCTTGGGATTGTATTTTTCTGCTTGGTTTTTGGCACGCTTTTGGGAACGATTGGCAGCAAGGGGTATGTGGTGATTCAGTTCTTCGGAGCGATTTTCGACGTCATCATGAAGATGGTCACGGGTGTGATGTGGTTGACTCCGATTGGGGTTGGAAGCGTCATCGCGGGTAAGATTTTGGCTGTGAGTGATATCAGCTTGGTGATGACCCAACTGGCTTGGTTTATCTTTACGGTGTTGTTCGGAGTGCTCCTGTATCAGTGGGTCATTGTGCAGTTCATATACTTCATGTTTCTGAAGAAGAACCCCTTCAAGTTGTACGTATCGCTGATTCAACCGATGCTTACTGCGTTTGCCACGGCCTCAACTGCTGCGGCCCTTCCGTTGACCTTCCGGTGCATGGAGGATAAGGTAAAAATGGCTGCCAAAGTCTGAGTGTTGACATCGTAGTATCATAATTTTGTAATTTTTCCACTGTGTCAGCAGTCAATAAAATAATTAGACATAGAGCGTTCCAGAACGCTATTTTTGAATTTTAAAATGCTAATTTATACCCAATAATTGCACGTTTGAACAATATTATTGGCTGTTTTTGGATAAACCATTGGTGCTAGTCCCGCTCTTAAGACATGCTAATATTTTCCTCAGGTGAAAATCGACACCCGAATCACACGGTTTGTGCTTCCGATTGGCGCCAACATCAATATGGACGGCACTGCGCTGTTCATTTCGATTGCATCGATTTTTATTGCTCAAATGAGTAGCATGGAGTTGAACTTCGGGCAAATTTTGACCGTTGTGCTGACGTCGACGGCGGCCTCGATGAGCTCGGCCAGCATTCCGAGTGCGGCACTGGTGCTACTGCTGGTGGTACTAACGGCGATCGACGCTCCGATGCACAACGTGACGCTGCTGTTTGCCGTGGATTGGTGTGTGTAAGTATCCTTAGCAGTGGTTTTCATTTTAAAATTAAGCTATGATATACCTACAGCATGGGAATAGCCAAGATTTCCTTCAGGGGGTGCAAGTGTTCTCTAAAGTTTCGTATAAAATAAATTTCGTATAAAACGATCATCATATACAATATTTGAACTATGAAGGACACCCACTCTCCTGTATCTTTTGCAGTGAGCAAAGTAAATAAAGCTCGAAAGTCATCTTGGTTAAATTTGTTGGCTGAGAAAAGGGTCCATCTAACGTATTGTAATTGCCAGATTGGTAAAAGCCTGAAGATTCGATTGATAGAATTTCAATTGACCGGCATTTTTTTAGCCTAGACAGTAATTGAAACGGTACAGTCACCCCAGAATTATGAATCAACTGAGCGTCATTTTTTAAAACAAAAAAAAAAAATAGCAAAAAACATGGTAACACTGTACAAAACAAAATTACCTGCCTGGCACTGCAGAATATAGTTGTTCTTGAGAATATATTTCAAAATTCGAGGTTAATTTCGAACGATGTCCACCCCACAGATGTGGATCAGTGGAAGAGGATGATCCTTATTATGGATTAAATTGACTCATATCTGACATAACCTCGAAACTCCATATAAAAATCTAAACTATTCCAGCAGTCAATGATATTTCCGTTTCAATCCATCTCTGATTTATATCTGTATGCTATCCATAACTGCACATAAGGACTGCATATAAGGATTTCAAAATGTCCTCTAAGATTTCCTTGAGATAGATTCTTGAAGACAGATTCATCCAGACAGACTCTTCTATATATCACAAGATTCCAGCTTTATAGGGCTTGTGCAGTCTCAGTTTTCATCCAAATTAGTTTAAATTTTGGCTGCACACTCTTTTTGGTTTGGTCTAAAATCGAAGTTTTATGCTAACATTACAACAGTTTTGAAAAAATCGAGCATGTTGTGAGTGCAATGAGGAAGAAAAATAATATAAATTGTTAAAAACGGTCTATCTAGCTTTAACATCAACTATATGTGAAATATGATGCGTCAATCGGTGTCCTTCGGTTAATGGGAAAATATGGTGGAAATTGGATCACATTCGTTTGAAATTCTGCTAAAAATACCAATAAAGTCGCATTTCTGCCCGCAGTTAACCCCTCTACCAGCAGCTTCATTTTTTACCACAAACAAATATTCAAATAGCTATAACTTCAGTTATCCGATGTTTCTGCACCATATTTTCACAAGCCCTCAAAAAGTTCTTTTATTTTGGGAATCTGTGTCGATATTGATCATTGTTCATCTGGATCCGAAGCTATTTCAATATTCCTTGGGGGACCAACGTTTTGCCATAATTTACGTTAGTTACTAAGGCTAAAGTATTTTTCCTCATGTTCGGTCATTCACTGTTCGAAACGATACTACAATGAGAGTCTGTTGCAACCGTTTTATATAATGATTGTTTCTGGTACCAATCTGGCCGTTTTAAGTTTTTGAATTATTCAAAAAACATCATTCCGTAATTCTTGAAGACAACTCAACCGATTTCCATGATTTTTGGTCGAACAATTTTTATATGGGGAATGTCGGTCCCCCAAGGAACATCTGAATATTTTCAAAACCATATGAACAATGATCAACACTGACACAGATTCTAAAAATAGAAAAAAAAAAGTTATGGCTGAATAGTTTTTGTGGTGGAAAAATTAAGCTGTCTGTAGAGGGGTTACTCTCGAATAACTCCAAAACGCATAAATATAAGGTTATGATGTTTTCGGCAAAAATTTTTTAACAAAATTTCCCATAAGTAAAGAACAATATTGGCGTTGACTTTAATACACAATTAATAAAAAAATTGTGCAAGCAAATCATTTTTTTTTCAGCTAGCTCAAAATCCAATGGATCTGCAAAAAATATTTAAACCATGGATTTTACAAAATTTTGCTGAACTAGAAATATTTAATAATAAATCTTCGAACTGTTTAGTAGAATACCTATAAGTAGATGAAAAAAACGAATTTAGTACTATACCATTTAATTTAAAATCTAGTGGAATTAAAAGGTATAGTACTAAATTCGGTTATTTCATCTACTTAGAAATATTTGTTTAACATAACTCACGAAAATCGTACTTTGTTCAAAACTCGCAACGGGGAAACATCTAAACGTCATTTCTCAGAGTTTCCCTTATACAAAGGTTTGATTGTTACATTCTTGGCTACCATTTTATAGGTTAAGCTTTCTGATAAAGTGAAATTTTGCGACGCCCTACTCTGCACCCTTATCTGGTTTTGGTTCAACTTGATTCTGAGTAACAGGCTAAACAATCCGTCAGAAATTCCCCCAGAAAAATTCCGGGATTTGTTTCTAGTTTTGCGTCCGGTTATGTATTCTTTCAAATATAAAACTTTAAAAATACATGACATGAGCTTCAACAATGTATAAAGATTCTTTCGTAGCCTACGAAAGAATCACACCTAATATCTTTTCCAGGATTTCTCTTAATATTTTTTGTAAGAGTTCTACCAATCAATCCTTTTCAAAATCAAAGTTATTACATTAATTTCTTCCACATTTCTTCGTTTCTTGTTTTTTTTTTTTGTTATATCGTCTAGATATTTCTTTGGACATTACACCCATTTTTTTTTCTTGCACTCCGACATACATGTTCTATAATTCTAAAACAGATTCATTCATCGAGTTGGAATTTATTTGCAGATATTAAAATGCATCTGAGAAGTTCTTTCAGGAATAAAACAATAATTTCCAGCATACTTTCTGAGACTCTATTAGAATTAACACCAATAGCTATTTAAAGAATCTTCAATCACTCATGGGTCAACAGAATTCCTCTACCTTTTAGCATTGATTTCCCTACATTCTACCTACATGATTCTACCTACATGAAATTTCCCAAGAAATCCAAAAAAAACATACCAAAGGAATTCTTTCAGTCTTCCAAGGATTTATCTAGGATTTTGTCTAAGAATATTCCTTGTAGACATTTTTAAAGTAAAATCTTGAAAAATTGCAAATTAATTTTTGTAGTGCTTTTCGGTAGTATTTTTCCTGAGAAAAATAATGTAGGGAAGTCGCAGTATAAGGAAATCAAAGTATAGCATAATAATTTCCAGATAAATGTTTAAAGTATTTCCTAGAATAATCGGAGAAGGAATGTTTTGAAAAAAAAATCAGGGAAAATTCTCAAATCAATTTCACTTATCTGAAGAATTCTGCAAACTTTGTGAAGAAACCAAATCAGCATTCCTGGAGAAATTGCTATGATGATATCTTAAATTACTCAAGGCAAACTACTGAAATATTCCATAGAGTAATTTGTTGAAAATTTCTTGCCTATAGTATTGTTAGAGATTTTCTAATTAAACTTCCTGGCTTGGATTGAATTTTGTATGAATTCCAGAAGGGAAAAGATTCCTTGGGAAGAATTTCTACAAGAGTTCTTAGCCAAGTTTTCAGAGAATTCTTTGAGTAAACTTTTTGTATTTGTCGCAAGTTGAATTTACATAGTTGCATTCACTAGAGAAAATATTAAGAAATGGATTTTTGAAGAGACAATTGAAGGACTTTATGAAGGAATTAAAAGACATACCAAGAGAGTTATCAGGATCAATATAAAAAATAGGAGATAGCTGAAGTAACCTGAAGAGAAAAAAAAAACTTGACTAACTTTTCCTAGAAAGAAGTAATTTGTGAAACGTTATTATGGGTGTTATTTCCGAACAAATTCGAGATAGAATGTATGCAGAATTTTCCTGAAAAATATGTAGAAGATTTCCCGAAGGGTACTTCTTAGACTAATACTTGTAGGAGTCTCTATCCAGTAAACATACGATCGTATATGATATATCGTGTATATCATATAAATGTACAATAGTGGAGGCAATATACGTACATTTTGAATGCAGCCTAATGTCGCATGTACTGCATCCGCTTTTGTACTCTCAATCGCTATTGTACACGATTTTGTGTTCATTGGAAACACCCTAGAATAACTGAAACTATTCATGATGAATTTTCTTATATTTAGAAAAATACCTTGCCAGGATTCCATAGATGAATTCTATGAGACGTAGAGATGTAGAGATTCATAGGTTTCTAGAATGCAGTCAAAAATTAGCTTCTGGAAAAAAAATGAGAGACAGAAACATATCTGAGGAGTCGATGATTAAATACGAGCTACTCCTAGGAACGATATCTTGGGTCAGTAGCGCAACCAGGATTAGGCTCTAGGAGGGTTTTGTGAACTTGAATGAATAATGATGTGTTTTTGGAAAAGTATAACGTGTGCAAAAGGGGCCCAGATAGCCGTAGCGGTAAACGCGCAGCTATTCAGCATGACCATGCTGAGGGTCGTGGGTTCGAATCCCGCTGGTCGAGGATCTTTTCGTAAAGGAAATTTTCTCGATTTCCAGGGCATAGAGTATCTTCGTACCTGCCACACGATATACATATGCAAAAATGTTCAATCGGCAAAGAAAGCTCTCAGTAAATAACTGCGGTAGTGCTCATAAGAACACTAATCTGAGAAGCAGGCTTTGTCCCAGTTGGGACGTAACGCCAGAAAGAAGAATAAGAAAAAGAACGTGTGCAAAAATATTCGAACAGCAAAATTTAAAAATATTGCTAGATTAACATTAAAAAAATAACGTACCACCTCTGCAAGTATGAATTTACAACGCTATTCCAAGGAAATCTGTTGTAGCTGGTGAAGTTTTCCAACAGTTTTCCGAAATACGTCTGTTGGGTATGGAAAAACCTTCGGGCTCCAAAGAATATTTCGTTTTGTACTAGCTTTATCTATGATTCTTTTTTTTTATATAAGAATGCTAAACAAGATTGCAATATTCTGCAATATACATTTTTCGTAGTTTGTTCCAAAATTCATCCAAGCTACATTCGGTTGCACGCACATACATTAGCGTGATAGCGTTCAAACACTCTTCGTCTGTTCTGTTCTTTACATACGTGTTCAAGTTTTTCGACGAACGCAGCTATTGAAGTATTTTAAAATTGTAGACAAAATTTTGTGATTTTTCAGCTAAGCAACGGAACTATGATCACCCTTAACCTTTCCTAAGATTATTATTTGTGATCATTAAAAACTAAAGAATTGCATCTCCGGAAATTGACGTGCTCTCTGGAGGTAATAAAATTTGTCTGTATGCTGAGTCAAACAAATTTTTTTTTTAAAACATTGAATTTTACATTATCAGCTTTTTAAACGGTTTTGATTTCCATACATAGGTATCTGCATGTTTGTTTGACAGACTTCTCTTCAAAATACTTATTTATCAAAAAACGAGAAAATAAAGTATTTTGAACTCTTAAAGAATCTGTAGAAAATACACAGTAGAAAATAAAAAGGAATAACATAAAAATTTCCAAGTGTATACATCCCTTACCACACAGATAAAAATCTGATTACCACACTGCATTTCCCGCATTTACAGCCTTCAATGACACTACTGGTTTAGAAAATTCATGCACCCAACATAGGCTACTTGATGAGATTCACAGTTTTGAACTACTGTAATAAAAGAGCCACGTGATTTTCGCAAAAACTCAAGCCTACTACTATTACCATTCCCAGTACTGGTCATAATCATGATTCTTCATAAACGTAACATCCAGAGCGACACCACAAAGCGGTGCACTTTGCTTCAACTCATTCGCATCGATCACCCATCATTCATCACGATAGATTGGTACTGTGCTATAGTACGTGGCTCTCAATCTGAAGATTCTTGATTCGAATCGTGCTCTAACAAATGTTGTTTTTTTTTGTTTATCGGGTTGACTGATAGAATTTTAAGGTGAAACATCTCAGAATCCAAAGATGGCCGGCACAATGGCCGACTTGTGCCCCTACTCACGATTTCAAAGGCACAAAAATGGAGAAATAGTTGGCAAATGTTCCTGATCTTCTTATTTTAAGCTTTCTGCTAGTGCACAAAGCCAAAATAAAAAGTGCACGGTTGTTGGATGCTTTTTTTGTGAGATTTGTGCCTTTGAAGTTTTAGTGCAATCTTAGAAGTTGATTCAAAACTGTTTCACCTTAAATAGATCCGAAACGGATGCGCGAATCATCCTGATCCGAAACGGATGCGCGAATCAATCTGACACACGATATCGTGAGTCCAAATCATGGTGTATTTTCATAAGATGAAAACACACTGGAATCATGATACCCTGGTGAATAATCATGATTTTGGATACTGATTTCTACCCGTGCAGATTTCTTGACAAATTCCTTGAATACCTGAATGAATTCACTATAAGATAATTTAACAGATGTTTGGTAAAAACCTTTTGATTTTCACAATTCCTCGCAAGGTCCATTGCGGATTGTTGCTAAAACCTTCGATCGATTCCTGGTGAGATCTTTGCTAGTCTAATGTTTAGTTGAATTTCAGCAATAGCGTAGCATAGACTGACTGTACCGTCAATGGTTGCTACTTTGTGATTGATCGTAACTGGTTGGACTTGCACTTCGATTAAAATAAATAAGGGATGGAACTTTCCGCTTACTCTAGAAGTACACATTTTAGCAGATCTCATATAACTGATCAATAACGACGCCAGCCAAGTCTTTAAAGTCAGTTGGGATGGAAAAGAAATTTTTGTATGTAACGGTTGTTGCTTCTAGAGTTCGAGAATACCTCTGCATATCCACAATCACCGGAAAGGGTGTTTATTAGTGAGGGAGGAAACATATCTGGGAGTCACCTTTGGTCGATAATGCGATTCATGAATCAGGAGGAAAAATACTTACTTAAGGTGAGACAGTTTTGAAGGACGCGAAGGACAACGGTACACTTTTTTTTCGCCTTATGTACTAGCAGAATGCTTAAAATGAGAACATCAGGAACGTATGCCTACTATTTTTCCAGTTTAGTGCCTTTGAAAACGTGAGTAGGGGCACAAGTCGACCATTGTGAGGGTCATATTTGGATTCCATCACTCTTCTATTATATTTTTTTCGGACATTGACAAGCAAATTACGTGTCTGCCTGTTTATGCGCTACCTAATTCTTTATCAATTCACACCGACAGAGTTGTTTAAAACTTTTTGCAATTTCTCATTGTAGTAGGCTGTTTTTCATCACGTTAATCTGTGATGAAACGGCCTACTTTCCTGCACTGAAGTATGCAGTGCGGGAATAGTCATTACGCAACTGAAACCAGTGCTGTAATGATTCATTACCCAACTGTTTTAAGTTGCGTGATGAATAAGCACTCAACAATTTGTCAGAAATTGTAAAATGATAGTGAATGCATTCCGATATAATTTCTGATACCCTCCAGGGGTCTTCTACGAAATTGCAAAAAATGTTATACGTATCTTGTAGCAGAACTCGATTTTTACAGCACTTGTCGTTATTTTCCTATTCGGCAAGCCTCGTACGATAAATTTACGACTCGTGCTGTAAAAATCATCATTCTGCAACTTGTTTCGTACACTACTATTTTGAAAATGTTTTACAACGCATCGACTTCTCGTATCAGTGTCCTCATTTTTTTCAACAGCCTTTCCCATAAGAACTGCTGTTCTGTTGTCGGAAAACCTAATACAGCCGCATTTTGAGGAAATTATTCGTGCAGTCCCGGAAAACTTATCGGGGGAAGCTTACAGATCAAACAAAGAACTGAATTTATTTATTGAAGTGTTTTGACAGAGGTACACTGCATTTGACGTTTCAATATTCGTTGTCGAGGAGAATAGCCGAATGGTGTCGAAACCGTAAATTACTCTAAAACTGAGATGTTAAATGATGAAAAGGTTACGGTTTTTTGTAGCGTGATCATTTGTCTATGTATAGCACAATTTTATTACACTTCAATGTTTCAAATTCGAACTGGAAGGTCGAAAAAAGTTTAAACAGGAACAAAGACAATGAAGATTTTTTTTATTTACTTCATTATAAGTATTACTGCTCGTATTACTGGAAGTATTTTGACAGGAAGTTTACAGACATTATCTCAAGCATTTTCTTCTTTCAATGTTTTTAGATATTACAGCGATTTTTTCTGCAGGAGCTCATTTAGTGCTTCTTTTATAGACTTTTTTATGATTAGAGTCCTAAAATGTTCAATGACATCTTGTTTTTTGTTAATAACACAATAGAGCATGTTACTGCAACTACTTTAGCAATTTTTCTCGCTCAAATAAAGACTATATGGTCGGCGTTAAGTCAGAGTGGACCAAGTGACATTTTTGATATTTTGAGAAAAATGGGTTCAAAGTCTAACGCTCTGTAATATTTGAACTCGTTCAAATTTTGGTTCAATATTTCTACACGTCTTTTTGTTACTTTCAAACAATATAATGTAATGTGATAATCATGAAAAATCATAATCCAAACCTCTAATAGAACGATTTTTTGATGGGCTGTGTGTACTTGGTCCACTCTGACTGAACTAAAGACCACCGTGCAGTGAGTTGGTTCACTCTGACTGAACAATTTCTTGGAAAATAACAATCATTTAATGCTTGCATGGTCAAATTGGGTGCATATCTATAAGATAAACAAATTATCAAGACCCTTCGACAGCAGTATCGTAAATTCTTAAATAATCCATATAGTAAATATCAAAATCAGTGACATTACGATAGCTTGAAAATTAAGGTTTCGCAGGTCAAGGCATTGAAGACCAGAAAAATTCAAATATGCGTTCAGTCAGAGTGGACCAAGTACCGACCAAAATATGCTGGTCCATTAAGCGGGACCTAGGACATGCCTTACATACACTATAGATCTACCGTAAACTTCTATTGGACTCTGAAATTGACTCAAAAAATGCAGTAATGAATCATTTTATTGCTTTTCAACACTTGGTCCACTCTGTCTGCACAGAATTTGTTGCAATTTCTGACCACCCATCCAAATATGGTAAATGCTCAAAAATCAAAATCAAATGCATCGAATTAAGTAATATTCATAAATTTCTATTGATGGATAAGTAGAAGAATGATTCGATGTCGAAAAATCTGACAAATCTCCAGAAATGTTTTTCATTTCCTCGCATTCCTCAGCGCGCTGATCATTTTCGGTGTTATGGTAATAAGCACTTGGTCCATTCTGTCTGCACACTTTTATCGATTTTTGTTGATCATCCAAAGTAAATTTATTACATATCTCCGCAGTTTTCAGTATTCTTCAAATCTGATCAAAGTGTAACGGAGGTAAGGTAATTTCGCATTAAATGAGAGAATAATCCAATTTTCCCAAGTTTTGTACTTGGTCCCTTCTGACTTAACGGCGACCATATCATATTTGAACTTTAATTTAAACATTTGATCCATGAATGAACTTTGACACCTATGATCATGTTTGACGTTCGCTTAGTCGACAAAAACACCACAGGGGTTGTTCTTATCTGACATTTCGGAAGGGACACGGGTAACAAAATATACCCAAAATTTGAGTTTAAGTTTAGAGGTGTGACAAAATCACAAAAAAAAGTTTTTTGGGCATAAACAAACAAAAAACATTTAAAATTGAGTAAACATGAGTTTTTATACGAAACTTAAGCGTTTGGCACTAAAATTGGCTCAGGGCTTTAGGACCTTATTGTTCCAAACCTGGAATTTTTCTTAAAATAATTTAAAAATTTACTTCAGAGACCAATTTAATATTCGAAAATTACTCAAGGAATTCATTCATTCACTTTTCCTCTAGTTTTCCTAGGATGCCTTACAGGATTTTCTTTTAGAACTCGTTTCTTTAATAATTCATAACCAATAACCATTATTTTTTCCATTATTTTGTATCGATGCAGACATGATTCTAGATGCATCCCAGTGAGTTGTGTAATTCATGGCTGATGACCTGCAGCTACATTCACCTTTAGGAGGGTTCACAGGAGGTGACCTTTCCAGCGGCTAACGAGACTCTGTATATACCCTTTATCTCGCTTATCCCACCGTCGGTCGCCCTAGTGTACTGAGTACACGCACTTTGCGAAAAGTCGAAAAACACGTTGAAAATCCCTTCAAATTGATCCGAGTGTTGGTCCTATTCCAAGATCTACTCTTCTTCTTGCTTGTAGAGAAGAAATTTTTCGAAAAAATCAACGAAAAGTATTCGAAAACATCGTGTTTTTAACCTAAGTTTTTAGGCGTGTACTCAGTACACCAGTGCGACCGCTCGTGTAACTTTTTTTTACCAGGCCCGTCACACGAGCGGTCGCGTCGTGTACTGAGTACACGCGGAGCAATTTTGATTGTACATCCAAAGCTAGGCAAGATAGAATATGGATGTCTTCGACAAATTTCTTCAGTCCAATGGTACCAATTGGTCAGTGGACAGAAAACACTTTGGAAACATCCTCATCTTCCTGTGGCCATCGGAGTGTGCCCCGGGGGAACCGATGTAGTGGACATTTCGCAATACAACATCTCGTACACAAATATCTCAGGATCTAGATTTTTTAGCAAGATGGTGTCTTCGGCAAAGTTATTCAGTAGTTCAAGGGCTAACATTTGATAGGCTGCTTGTTTCGAAATTCTGCCACCAGATGGTGCTAGTGAGCATTTAATTTTTCAAACACCGATATCTCCAGCTCCTGATTACCTAGAAAGATGATGTCGTCGACAAAGTTGTTTAGTAGGTCAAGGACTAACATATGATAAGCTACCTAACAAGAAAAACTGCCACAAGATGGCGCTAGTGAGCATGCAATATTTCAATCACGAATATCTCAGGATCCCGATTTTTTAGAAAGATGGTGTTTTCAGCAAAGTTGTTCAGTAGTTCAAGGGCTACCATGTGATGATCTTCTTGATTCGGAATTCTTTCAATAGATGGTGCTAGTGAGCATGATATTTTGCGAACACAGATATCTCAGGATCCAGGCTACCTATAAAGTTGACGTCTTCGACAAAAATGTTGAATAGGTCAAGGTCTAGTATGTACCCAACTTTGATCGCGAATAACTTAAGATAATGATATTTTAGCAAGATGGTGTTTTCAGCAAAGATGTTTAGTAGGTCAAGGACCAAACATGTGATATGCAGTTTGATTCAGAATTCTTCCACAAAACGAAATTTTCGAATTGAATTATTTCAGGATCCTGGTTAGGAAAATAAAATTAGATTACAAAGTTGGTGTCTTTGATGAAGTTGTTCTTCCACATTCAATTCAATTAGATTTCAAATAATTCCATCAGGCTAAAGAAAGAGTTCCTGGTTTATTTTTTTCAAATACAGAATCTCAAGTTCCCGATTATTTTAAAAATTGACGTCTTCATCAAATTTATTAGGTAAAGAAAGTGCTCACATATTATTGGCAATTATATTTTGAGTAACCCTGCGCCAGTGAGCATTTAATTTTCTGAACATCTTATGATACTGATCATTTGGGCTCATCAATACACGTTTTGTCAAATGTTAAAACATTTCGCTACCAGTAAATTAATGGATAAGCACAAAATAAAATAAAACATATAGGGTTCATTCGACTTCAAATTGAACAATATTATTTTTATATTTAGTAGAAAAGTAGGACGCAAACTTCTCGTTGCTGGTGATAATCTAAATTCGTTGCTGCACATCTCGTGAGAACACACTCTCGCAGTACTGGTCGGGTTTGATATTATGGCACGTCTTTTTCCTCCGGAAAATCAGCTTGAGAGATAGGCTTATGATTATCGCCGTGACCGATAATTTCACTTACTGGTTGTTTACAAATAAATTCAAAGTGCTCTTTGTGCTAGTATAATCATAATATGGTTATACTAGCACAAAGAGCACTTTGAATTGATTTGTAAACAACACAGGCAATATCTATCACATTCGAGGTGATTCGAACAATGTTGTAGTGTGCGTGCCATCCCGTGAGTCGCCATGAGAGACCGAGTTTCTCATATCACTTTGCACTAACAGATCCATCTTTGTTTTTGTGTAACAGCTTTCTGCCGCCCATGAGCCTCTGTACGTGCCATAAATTCTGTTGTTCTTTTAACTTGTACTGTGCGCCGTGTGTTGGAGCTGTCTCGCTCTCTCTCACGGGCAACTCGAAAACAGCGCGCACAGAAAAAGTCAAACGTTTTATAGCTTTCATAGGCTCATGAGCCTATGCATGCTATAAAACGTTTGATTTTTACTGTGCGCTCTGTTTTCAAGTTTCCCGTGAGAGAGAGCGAGACAGCATCAACACACGGCACACAGTAAAAGTAATGAGAACAAAAGAATTTATGGCACGTACAAAGGCTCATCAGATATTTTATAGGCCCTTTCATTTTTTTTTTCAAATGGAAGTAAAAATGAAAAGCATCGTGTACTAAGTCTAGCACCAGTTTTAAGGCTATTATTCGCATTATTTAAACCAATCAATGTGCTTGAAATATACTGTTTGATAGCAGAAAAATATCACGTGCTACTGTAGTATGCTATTGACAATTTTATCAGAAAATTCAGTTGAATTCACAGAATAGATGTTTGCTAGAAAACCGATTACGCCTTCATAACTATTTGATCGTTATTTTGTATTATTGTTTACCTTTTAGAACCACCGACACGTTCGGCATTTGTACAGAAGAACTGTAAAAAAACTTCCGAATCAGTAGATTTGAGACGTCTCGTGAAAAGGTCTATTGCTCAATTGTAACCACCATTGACAGTTCTTCGATTTCAGTACAGACAAAAAGGCGTCACTGGCTGCAATGATTTTGATCGTCATATTTTTAAATATAGTCAAACCTTTATTAGTCGATGTTCCATAGTTCGATATCGACTCATGAAACCATACTTAAAACAAAAAAAATCATAATTACTATAATGCTCCCTTTTATCAGCTTTCTAAAGAATATCTGTTCCATAAGTCGATGATCTTTTGAGTATCGACTGGATATTTGACTGTCCATGAAATTTTGAAGTATATTCTGATGGGATTTTCATGCTGAAGAGCATTGTTTTCGAATCACACGGTTTATTACATGGTAAACATGCATCAGTCTTGGACAGAATAAACAACTTAGTTGAAGACGTCATTTTCATGATTAAGCAATCACGATTCTAGATATTTGGGTTGAAAATTTAGCATACTCAGTGGCACCATCTAGTGGAAGAATTCCCAAACAAGTGTGGCCCATCACAAGTTTGTACTTGACTTACTGAACTTTTGAGCCCAGAAGTTTATGTTTGGATGTAATCGGGATCCTTAGATATTAGCAATCAAAATATGCATGCTGAATAGCGCCACCAGTTGAAAGAATTTTAAAACTTGAGGTTCCTTGCATTTGAGCCTTCATCTTTGAACAACCTTGCCGAAGGGGTAATATTTATTAGTAATGAAAATATCTCAGGATCATTTTTCTAAGCGATCAGGATCCAAATATATCTGCGTTCGAAAAATTGCATCTTCAGCGTCGTTTTGTGGAAGAAATCCGAATCAAACGGCACATCACATGTTTAGTCCTTAATCTACTAAACATCTTTGCCGAAAACACCATTTTGCTAAAATATCGTTATCCTGAGATATTCGCGATCAAAATCTGTTGATAGAATTTCAAGTTGGGTGGCTTATTACATGCTAGACCTTGACCTATTCAACACTTTTGTCGAAGACGTCAACTTTATAGGTAACCAGGATCCTGAGATATCTGTGTTCGCAAAATATCATGCTCACTAGCGCCATCTATTGAAAGAATTCCGAATCAAGAAAATCATCACATGGTAGCCCTTGAACTACTGAACAACTTTGCTGAAAACACCATCTTTCTAAAAAATCGGGATCCTGAGATATTCCTGATTGAAATATTGCATGCTCACTAGCGCCATCTTGTGGCAGTTTTTCTTGTTAGGTAGCTTATCATATGTTAGTCCTTGACCTACTAAACAACTTTGTCGAAGACATCATCTTTCTAGGTAATCAGGATCTGGAGATATCGGTGTTTGAAAAATTAAATGCTCACTAGCACCATCTGGTGGCAGAATTTCGATACAAGCAGCCTATCAAATGTTAGCCCTTGACCTACTGAATAACTTTGCCGAAGACACCATCTTGCTAAAAAATCTAGATCCTGAGATATTTGTGTACGAGATGTTGCATTGCGAAATGTCCACTACATCGGTTCCCCCGGGGCACAATCCGATGGCCACAGGAAGATGAGGATGTTTCCAAAGTGTTTTCTGTCCACTGACCAATTGGTACCGTTGGACTGAAGAAATTTGTCGAAGACATCCATATTCTATCTTGCCTAGCTTTGGATGTACAATCAAAATTGCTCCGCGTGTACTCAGTACACGATGCGACCGCTGGTGTAACTTTTTTTTGAGCGACTGACGGAAGGTTATCCATGCTGTTCCATGGGATTCAGGAAAACACTTGAGTTAGTTTTTCACACTCGTTTATTTCTTCTTCTCTCTCTATCTCACTGTTCTCTTGTCTAGCCTCACCATTCACCTCCACTCTACTTCACCAACTTCCTTAAGACTGTTCTGACCTTATCTCACGCTTCACTTCCCTCGACCACATGGTTATCGTCTTGGAGAATCAGCCTGAGATGTCTTTGAGGTTCCAAACATTTACTGTGTCTTACACTCGTTCGCCTTTCTTTGGTAGGATTACATGGATAAATGGTCGATATTGTCCATTGCGGAGCTTACGAACACTTATGTTCAACATGACCATGGTTACTACCAGTGGGATACGTGCAGAGCCCTCTGTTTGTCAGTGCCTTGAGGTTTTGGGTTGTATTAAGTAAGCTGCGTACAGATCGGGTGACCAAACATAGAGTAGAAACACACAACACAAACACTTTCCTGAATTATAAACATTCAAATGACATGAAAACTTTACTACAACCCGTTACAATTGCCAAGGATATTTTTAACAAATTACTGGAAAAACTCCTAAATCTAAGAGATGTTTCTAAAGGGAATCCTAAAGTAATCGCTGATTGAACTTCTGTAGGAATATCTGATAAACTTCTGCAAGGTATGCAAGTTTGAGGAATATGAGAAGAAATACTTGAGAAACCTTCACGCCTATTCTACATAGTCGCGATAGAATCTCTGAACATAGTTTTTGGAGTCTCTAGAATTTTGCACCGGAACATTCTCTAGAGAACAGCGTTTTTAGAGATCATTCTGGTGAAAAAAGAGACCTTAGAGGCATTCCATTGGAAATATAAACATTTTAGCAACTTTCATTAAAATAGAGACTGAAAACATACCTACTACCAGCCCTGGAATTGAGGTCAATCGGTCCAAGCATTTTGACACTTCAACGGGGATTAAAAATCTAGGAGTCATTTATTTTGGATCTGGTGTACTTACTCAATTTACCGCTGGGCTGGTTAGGTAAGTTTCTAGACAACAATGGCATTTGCCTCGTCAGGTTACTGATCACTAAAGAGAAGGGAGAGGAAGTGATGTTGCATTTAGCTCGCCCACTGTAACCCGTATACACCTCTCGATTAACACGAGTTCCTGCGGGAGCGTATAGGTATTGGGTAGAGCGATTTCTGGCAGAGATGTAATTTGCCAATGCATCAGGCTTAAAAGAATTGATTATGTTAAAAGATTAGAGGCAACGAAAACATATACCGATCTAGCGATAGCTTTAAATGTATATGAATAGGAAGAAATAAGTATTATCGTTTAACTAAACATTACATATACTCCGCAATTGGATTGACAAATTGATGTGAAATTTGCGAAAAGGTTACACGTCTTCTCGGTGAGAACTCATGTTCCGTGACCGGTCGTTTGAGAACGTCGCGATCCATTAGGAGCCCGCACTATACAAATCTCGTACAGCACGTCGTTGGAACTGTAGAGTAAAGTGGGGCAAAAGTTCGAGTGGGTCAAGAGTTTCTTTTTGATATTTCTAGCTCAATTCAAAACAAAACTTATAAATGTCATGGTAGTTCGAATGCTATTCAAGTAAGAGACTTTTACTCCAAATATTGTAAAAATTGATTGAGATTTGGAAAAGTTATGGCTATTTGTTGTTTTTCGACGTGGATATTGTAATTTTTTGTCATCCTTCCGTTGCATGGAATCAATTGAAGATGAAATCTTTTTCAATATTTTATGTAAGAGCGTTTCTAGGCCTATCATAAGGAAGCTTTGAGGTGTATTAGTTTTTGCATAAATGATTGGAAACAATTTTTGGCTCGTAGTGGGGCAAAAGTTCGAACCAGCGGGGCAAAAGTTCCCATGTATATACCCACGGAAAAATTTGCATATTACCTTAAATCCATATATTATCTTCAAATTTAGCAACATTTGTCTGACCGTGCGAAAAATGTCACCAAAATTTTACATTTCCACTTAGTTTTGCGAAAAACAGCAATTTTTGCGTATATTACAATTAAGTCTGTTTTGGGCAATTTTTTGATGAACATTTAGTGTGTATTTTAAGTTTACGGCTGGTGTAAAGTATGCCTGTCATAAAAGTATCGATATTTTGTGTTTTAACCAGCGAACTTTTGCCCCACACTAGATTCGAACTCTTGCCCCACCGGTGGGGCAGAAGTTCATTTAATACAATCAATTTTGAAACTGTTATAACTAAAAATGGTTAAATGTTTTACATCACAAGTTTGATCAGCAAAATTATAGCCAATATGTTTAAGGTTCACTGTATGGCATTTGTTTTGTTTCAACTGCTATTGTTTTCGTGGAAACTTTGATTATACCACTTATACATGATTATACATGATTGCCCAACCTTACTCTAATATTTGTTAACTGGAAAACTATGATTGATCACCTGATAAGTCCTTAGATTTACACTGAATATGCAAAACAATTATAATTCACAAGTCACCGTGCATTGTTACTCAATTTCAATTATGTAACTAACTGATGTTATATCTCTTTGCAGAGACCGCATTCGTACGACCAACAACTTCCTCGGCGATTGCTACTGTGCCGCCATCGTGGAGCACCTGTCCAAGAAGGAGCTCAAACTTACGGATTCCGACCGGCCACAATCTTACCGTGAGGACGACGAGCTCACCCTGGACGGGGAGGGCAAGATCCCCTCCAGATCGACCATCGAAGTTTGAATCGCTCGGCCCCAAAAAACCAAAGAATGATATTTTTACTGAGTGGTGTGGATTGAGATTTTGAAGAACGGAACAGTTTTGGAAGATTTTGAAGACATTGACGAATTTGACGGTTCACTGTGAACATCCATGGGGACCAACTCTTACCTAAAAGAACATACATTAAGATATTTGAAACCAGTTCCGCGTAGCGATACTGCTGCGATGCACCCGTTGACAGTAGTTAAATGTAGAGCATCTCCACCGTAGAGTAGCAGCGCAGACTACGCTGACTAGGGGGCAGCAAATGTGATATTAAATACTTGTCTAATAGCAATTTATGTAACCATCGAGAACAACTATCAACAATAATAGCTAATAGAATTGAGGAAGTGGGGTTTGTGTTTTCGGATTTGATGAAAGAATGCCAGAACTTATTTTTTAAATATATTTATTTTAAAACTTTTATCGCTTTCACTGCTTACATATGGCCTTTATGTAAATATAATATAAATACAATTCGATCGGCTTTGAAATTTGCTCTCTAGTTTTGGAATTTTCGAAAAAGAATTGCGAAAATGAGTACGATTAGTTCTAAAGTGATTCTCGTTTCAGGTGATTCTGATTGTGACATTTGCCGATAAAATGCTCTAGTTTATCATTTGTTACTTTACAAGGATAACTTCTCATTTTAATATTTTAGCGAAAAGCTCTATTTGCTTAACAGTCTTTTCCTCGCAAAATGCTGACATCCTGTCGCGGGTTATGTTACACACCGGGTTGCCCTCGGGCACGTTTGATACAGTTTTACATTCTTTCGAAGTGGGAATTGTAATTAAGGTATGCTATTATTAACATTAAACGATATGTACAGTCTAATATACGAGTAACTGGGAGAAGCAGGTTAAAATTCGATGGTACGTAAATTCATTTCTCATTTTTCGTTTAAAATCTATCCGGTTCCGTTGGAACCAAATGCTTTTTTACAGTTCAATTTTAAAACTCTTTCGCTAAAACTCTCTTTATTTACAAACTAGTTTGTATAATACGTCAAAAGGCACTTTGTTGTGAATCGATTAAAACTTAGACGCTAAATTTGTTTCTTTTCATTAAAAATTTGCTAATCGTGGAACTGTACAGGTCTAAGAAATAACTGTACAAGTGTGGGCATTGCCATGGAGAGGACTGATTCGTTTATTTACAGTCTTTTGTTACATTCCTAAAATCTACACAGCCATGTCGTTCCTAGAGTTGTGGGACGCGATTGGATTTCAGTAAGGTTTCCGCTGGCCTCTTTGCTGTGGAGGCCTTGGTAACGATACCATGTGATGGGAGGTTGGGACACCGGTCGAGACCACATGGGGCGAAATCGACGGTGAACGAGTTGCCAAGGGGGAAAGGGATGGGGAGAAACTAGGTGACATGGCTGACGATGTGCTGAAGCCTGCTGCCGAGTCGTGACTTATGGGCGATCTTGGCAGCAGATATTGATTAGGTGGTTGACCATGGTGACTACTGGTGCCCCGGGCCGAAAACACCGGGACATTGATAGACCGTGGTGCCACGTTGGTTAGCAGTGGAGGTGGGACGTTCTTGACGGTATGATGGAGCGAGTTTTTGCTTTTGGCACTAGATGTCCCACTGTTTCCACTGTGAACCGAGAGAGTGTCGTCTTTGAGGCGTGCAATCTCCGAGAAGACATGCGCCAGAGGTTGGTACTGAGGACCCCAATCTAGGAGGTAATCCCAGTTATAACTACCCGTTAGTTCTTCTTCGCTATGTACAATTGAGCTTAGGGAACCGTTCATGGAGATGCCCTGTTGTCCACCGACTACGGGGACATCTCCGTAGTTGCCCATCATGACGTGATCAACGGCGGCTCCTATACTGCCTGCGTTGGTCACTGTTTCATCAACACTACTCGCCCGATCGCTGTTGTTCGTCACGTCGTTCAGTTTGGCATAGATCAGGTTCGTCAGGTCAGACTCCCGGTGTTCGTCGTCGAACATATGCAACGTATCTATCGGCAGAGTATGGTGAAGCATAGCATCTTTGGAACTACCCAGGCCAATACTTTCCGAACACCTTCGCGAAGAATTTGAAGCATTACCTGTAGTTGCGTTATCTACGATTCCCAGTCTTGCCAAGTACTCCTGAGTATTTTGTACGGAAACATCCGAAAGTCTTCCATCCAGCTGCAGGGCATCCCTCTGGAGTGGACCACCTTCGTTGATCATTCGGATTTCTTCGTCTTCACCGTCGTCCTCTGCGGATCCTCGACCACTCGATCCCGACTGTTCTGATCCGGAAAGTTCAGAAGTCGTAGCATTTCCCGAATTGGAGCTGGCTCCGTACGGAGGAATCTCGTCGTACTTCGGGGGAGCAAACTGCCCAGCGGTGTTGGTATTACTTGAGCTGCCTCTGATCGGAATGGTATCGAAAGCGCTTGGATCTACGTAGTTGTTCGAATGCCCCACGGATTCCGTACTCAAACCAGATTTGTTCACATGCTTTTGCTGTCGGTTTCTCATATGCAAGAACAAGAACACAGACGCTGCACAAATGACCACCAGCAAAATAGATATCAACAGGCCCAATGCCCAATTAGCCAAACCATTACTCGCGGATACGGATTCCGAGCTTCCGTAGTCTCCACCGCCATCACCACCTCCTTTCACATGACCAAGAGTGTCGATCGAAATCTCCACAACGGTCATGTTCGTGAGCGATCCTTGACGTCCGGAACTGGCTGTCACGACCAGACTAATATCTCTGCCAGCTTCCAAAGAAGCCGCCACGTCATCCAACTTCTTCTTGACCAAGATGGCTCCCGTTGTCCGATTCATCTTGAAGTACGGATGCTGAGTGGTCAACTGATACACTATTCTTCCATCAGGTCCTCGATCACGATCCGTAGCCGTCACGTGTCCAACGACGTACCCAACAGGCAGATGTCCCGTATCGGGCGTCTTCAGGATAAACCGGTACGTCCTTTCAGTGAACTGTGGACTGAACTCATCCCTGCTTTCGATCATAATGCGAACCTTCACGGTTTTCGACTTTCCACCGGTATCCGTAGCTCTCAGCGTAAACGAGTATCGATTCTTCTCCTCGTAATCGAACACCGCATTCGAGTTGATCACACCGGAAACCGAATCCACCTTGAACAGTTTCCAACCGTCGTCAACGCTGGAGTAACCACTGGTCATCGCGTTGTCAATCGAGTAGTTTACCCGGCCGTACTCTCCCCGATCCATATCGGTTGCTCGAGCCGTAAATATGCTGATCCCAATCGGTTCGTTCTCCCCGACAAATTCCAGATACTCCGGAACTGGGAACTGCGGTTCGTTATCGTTTTCGTCAGTCAAATTTATCACGAAAGGATGAACGCTACATTTGGGCAGCACATGGCTGTCGCACGCCCGAATCACCAAATTGAACTGCGTAGGTCCGCGATCGTAATCCAGATTGTTGTTGATGTAGAGCAATCCTGTGATCAAGTCGATCGAGAACCAACCTCCATCGTTACCGGATACAATCTGGTACACGACCTCCGAGTTCGGCGAATTCAGCAGATCGGCATCAACGGCCGATATTTGACCGATCGAGTACTTGATCGGAGCCGTCTCGCTGATCGCCACTTCGTACGGACCCGGCTGGAACTCGGGTGCATTGTCATTGGCGTCTTCTACGGTGATCGTTACCCGGATAGCCGAAGACATGTTCATACCTTTGTACATCATGGTCGCCCCCGGTTCGGTGACAACCAGACGTAGTTCGTAGTAATCGGTCGTTTCTCTGTCGAGGGACTTCACTAAAAGGATTGCGCCTGACGGGTAGGAAATCTCAAAGCAATTATCGTCGTTTCCGTCGATGATTTCAAACGCAATGCTCGAACTAACATCGACCTGCTCGGCGATAGCCTTGGGGATAAGGTTTGTGATTACGCTTCCCGTCGGGGCGTCCTCGTTGATCGATAGCCGGTACTGGCTCTGGATAAAGTGTGGATTGGCCTTACTCTTAGACTTCATTTCTAACCTAACCGTGGTCGATGAGCTTAGCGGTGGTACTCCAGAATCCGTTGCGGTGACCGTGAGGTACAGCGTTCCGGAACGGGTTCGATGCACTTGACTCATGTTGACGAACAGCTGCCCGGTGAGGGCGTCGATCGCGAAACCGATCGACGGCGGATTGATCGTGTACCGGATGGCGGCGTTGTTCTCGCTGTCACTGTCCGTGGCGTTGACTGCGATGATCGCGATATTGCTGTTGCTGTCTGTGTCGTCTGTGGGAAATAGAGATATTAGAATGTGATCCTTGATTTTTGTAACGAGGGAAGTTAGTACCGTTCAACATAGCGTGGTAGGTGATCTGCTGAAACTGAGGCGGATTGTCGTTGACGTCCGTCACCCGTACCGTGAGCAAGGTCCTAGCTACATGTGCAGAGTCCGATGCCAAAATCCTCAACTGAAACTCGTGACGGGCTTCGTAGTCCAAGGGCTTGATCAGGATCACCTTTCCGCTGTAGCGATCGATGGAGAAGTACGACTTCGCGTCCTCATCCGGACTGTCTCCGAAGCTGTACGTCAGGGGCGGGTTGGTGTCCACGTCGTTGGCCGTTATCGACGTTAATACAGTTCCAACGGTTGTAGCTAAAATAGAGAAATGATTGGTTAAACATCAATATTTTACATTCAGAAAAAGCGACATCTACCTTCGCTGACACTGATCACACTGTTGGGTGGGAAAGTCGGTTGATTGTCGTTCACATCCACCACATTGACGTTGATCGTTGCAGTGCCGGTCATCTGCGGAACTCCCTCGTCGGTAGCGATCACCTTCAGTTTGTACTTGTCGCGAATTTCCCGATCGAGCACGATGTTCGTTTTGACGATTCCGCTAAAGGCGGGTTCGATGATGAACGCATTGTCATGATTGCCGTCCACGATGTGGTACAGAATGTGAGCGTTCGATCCCTGATCGGTATCGAAAGCGTTCACTTTGATCACGAATTCACCCTTGTTGTTGCCTTCCCAAACCGATGCCGAGTACTGCTGTTGCGTAAACCGAGGAGCATTGTCGTTTTCGTCTTGCAACACCACCTTGATCGAGCAGTATCCGTACAGTAGAGGACTGCCGTCCGTTCTGGCTACAGCCACAAGATCAATTCCTTCCGTATTCAGACGACTGAAGCGTTCGTAATCCAGGTTGTGCGAGTTACGGATCTTCACTTCTCCGGTAACGGCGTCGATCGAAAACGTACCGTCCTCATTGCCCGATCCGAAGCTGTAGATGATCTTCTGTCGACGACCGTCGCTGCGAACTGCATTTAGGTGAAGCACTGTTTGACCGATCGGTGTGTTTTCAACCAAGTTCACTTTGTAGGAGTTGTTCTGGAACTTGAGTGCCGGAAGTTCCTGCTGAAGATCTCCCACACGAAGCTCGATCAACCCAGTAGCAACCTGCGGAGGGTTTCCCTTGTCCCTAGCTGTGACCTCTATGTGCAACAGTCTTCCGTTTTCACTGGCCAGGGACTGCGTAGCACTGAGAGCTCCCGTATTCGGGTTGATCCGGAACTTGGCATTGTTCGGATTGTCGTTCAAGCTGTATACAATCTCTCCGTTGCTTCCTTGATCGACGTCGGTGGCAGATATGTGCAACAGAGTTTGTCCCGGTTGAACCAACGCACCGATTTGTTCTTTGAAAGGGTACTTGTCGAAAACTGGTTTGTTATCGTTGACATCAGCGATGATCACTTGAACCTGGACACTCTGGGAACGGGCGTTGTATCGCCCGCCGTCCGTTGCGACCACCATGAAGTTGTAGATGCTTTGCCGCTCACGATCGAAATGTCTGAAATAAAAGAATGATCATCAGATTACCAGTCCATAATGACATCACAACCATCAACTTACCCAGCAGTCGTTATGACGCCACTTTTGCTATCGATATCGAACAGCCATTCGGTAACATTGGCCAACGAGTAGACGATCCTCGCATTGATCCCGATATCCGCATCCACGGCTTTCACCGTCAGGACGGTCGTACCGATCAGAGCGTCTTCGTCAATCGTGGCAATATACTTCTGCAGTTCAAACTTCGGATCGTTGTCGTTCTCGTCTTCAACGCGTACGGTAATGTTGCAATGGCCCTGATGCGACGTTGGCGATCCTCGATCCTGTGCCGTGATCTGCAGGACGTACCGTGCGTGGATCTCTCGATCTAGCGGACGGGCCGTCAAAGCGCCCGTGTTCATATCGATGCTGAACTTGTTGCCGATGTTGCCTCCTGAAAGCAGAACAGCTGTTAATACGACGTTATTCAGGAAGTAATCGCAAGAAACTTACCGGAAATGCTGTACGTGATCTCTCCGTTGAGTCCTTCATCTGCGTCGCTTGCCACAACCGTGTGAATCACTGACAGTTCACTGTTCTCCGGCACGGCCAATGGATAGCACGATCCAGGAAGAAACTCCGGAGCATGATCGTTCACATCGGTGATCCTCACCACCAACGTAGCGACGTCAAACTGGCTCATGTCCTTACTTGTTCCGGAAGCAGCACTTTTGAAGCGGTTCTGCTCCGTCACGTAGATCGGCACAGTGTACATGTCCTTGGACTCGCGATCGAATGTTCCTCGAGTGGTCACTATCCCTCGTACCGAATCGACTACAAAGTGATCATCCCCCACTCCTTTCGGAATCTCGTAGGTAAGATTCGCGTTACCGTTGTCGTTGTATGATTTGGCCGAAACTCGAACGACGAAGCTTCCGGTTGGGACGTTCTCCGTGATGTTGATGTGGTAGACGGACTCCAAGAATCTCGGCGGATTGTTGCTGGTGTTCTGGATCACCACTTGAATAGTGATCTTGGCTTCTTTGGAACGAGGAGTACCTTGATCAGTTGCAGTGATCACCAAATTGTACCGACCGGTAATCGAATTCTTGGAGTTGTCAGCGATGAAATTACTGCTGAAAGGTTTCGCCAGTTTGACGAATCCGGTATCAGGATCAATCGAAAATCGCTCGTCTTCATTTCCGCTGACAATTTTGTAGACAACACGACCGTTCTCACCGCTATCGCGATCGATGGCTACCACGTGCGACACAATATGATTCATTTCCATGGAGTCGCTTACGTAAACGGTTGTATCTTGAGCCTGCGGAACAACAAATTTCGGCGAATTGTCGTTGACATCGGTAACCATGATTCGAGCGGTGGCCGACGTTGTCATCCTTTCGGTAACGTTTGATGATTGATCTGTCGCCTGAACGATCAGCAGGAATTCTTTGGTTTCTTCGTAATCCAGTGGAGCCAACAGTGTCAACGAACCGGTCAGTGAATCGATCGAGAAAAACTCCTTTTGCGCCGTGGCCGGTTTGGAAATATTGTACTTGATCTCAGCGTTCGTTCCGGAGTCGTTATCGGTGGCCGTGAAGTTGAACACCACTGAACCAACGGCGGCATCTTCCGAAATGTAGACGTTCATGGGATCGCTGGGCCACTTCGGTGGATTGTCGTTTACATCGGCAATTTCGATTTTCACCGTTACGGCCGAACTCTGCGGATTGTTGCTGGCACTGGTGTCCAACGCACGGATCTCCATCCGATACTCGCTCTGTTGTTCTCGATCGAGTGATCGCGCGACAACCAGCTTGCCGGAGTTGCGATCGATGTCGAAAGCTCCCTCGGCAATATCGTTCGTTAGGGGCGTTAGCGTGTAAGTGATGTGAAGATCGTTTGAACTGGTGATGAGATTCTCCAGATCGGACTGTTCGTTGCCACTGATCGAGCCAATGACGTGCCCAACGCCAACATCCTCGCGAAGCTGTAAAGAATCGCAAATTGGAATCGATTGATCATTTCAAAACTAAATCTCTACTTACTCTAAAGACCAGGCTGGAGCTAGTGAACGTCGGTCGATTGTCGTTCAAATCCAGCACTTCTATCCGGAGCAGGCGAACGGTTTGCCTCGGAGGTTTTCCGTTATCGGTGGCAGCCACTGCCAATCGGTAAATCGTTTTCTCCTCGTGATCGAGCGATGCCTTGGTGCGGATAAGCCCGGTGATGGGGTCGATCGTGAACATACCATGCCCGTCCGAGTCACGACCCTTCAGAATCGAATAGGTGATCGACGCATTGACGCCGTAGTCACGATCGATCGCCCGAACGCGGACCACTTCGGTGCCGATCGGTTGCTCTTCGCGGACGCTCACCACATCCTCCTGCGGATCGACGATCTCCGGCGAGTTGTCGTTGACGTCGAGGATCTTGATTTTGATGGAAACGCGCGAGCTGCGGTAGGGGGTTCCCTGATCGCGTGCTTCCACCACGAGGTCGTAGATGGATTTCGTCTCCCGATCGAGCCTGTCTCGCGTTGTGATTTCACCTGAAGTGAGGGACAAAAGTTAGTGTTTGCTTTTGACACAAGTTACCCTGGATAAAGCTTACCGGAAATTGGGTTGATCTGGAAGCTGGTGTTGCTCGGAATCAAGCTGTACCGAACCACGGCATTGATGCCTGCATCCGCGTCCGTAGCCGTTATCAACCCAATGACCGATCCTCGTCGCATGTTTTCCTCTATCTGGAACTCGTACAGTTGCTTGGCAAAGATCGGGTTGTTGTCGTTCGCGTCGAGTATGCTGACGATCACGTGAGTGGTGGCGGTCAACGTGGGAACTCCGTTATCACTGACGATCACCGTAATGTTGTAGCGCTCTTGGTCCTCGCGATCGAGCTTCGTGCGCAGGTAGATCCAGCCACTGTTGGGAAAGATGCCGAAAATCTCCGGAGTGTTGGCTTCGGTGGATTTTGAGGAGGATTTTCCCGTACGCGTTCGTTGATCATCCCCGAGAATTCGATAGGTGAGTCGAGCGTTGTTGCCGGTGTCAGCGTCGACTGCCGTTACTTGCATGATCTGTTCGGAAGACAAATAATAACAGTGAGATTCTATTGCGAGAGTAGATTCCAGGGATCGCCTTACCTGTGAATTACTGGGCGTTGATTCCGATACCTTGATCGAGTACTCGCTACGTTCGAAAACCGGTGCGTTGTCATTGACGTCCTGAACTTCGACCAAGATAGTGAGGTTGGTCGACAAGGACGGTATCCCAGAATCCGAAGCCGTCACAATCAGCGTGTGCCGTTGAACGGTTTCGTAATCGAGGGGGCGTGCCAAGCTCAGATGACCACTACGGCTGTCTATGCTGAAGAGATTACCCGTTGCAGGTCCGTTGTTGCTTAGACGGTAGGTGATCACACCACTCATTCCGGAGTCTTTGTCGTGTGCGTTGGCTGCATATAGAGGAGATCCGATTTCGACGTTCTCCGGGACCGATATCCGAACCGTGCTGGATTCGAACTCCGGTGGATTATCGTTGACGTCTTCGATATCGATGTTGACCTGGGTGTGACCGTAGGCTGGAGGATCACCACTGGTAGCTTGGATATTCAGTAGAACTTGAGGTTTCGTTTCGTGATCCAGAGTGCTTGCAACGCGGATGTTTCCAGAAACGGGATCGATTGCGAAGTACCCGTCTGGATCTCCTGAGTAGATGAAGTACCGGATGGAACCTCGGCTTCCTGAAATTCGACAGTTGGATTAGATTTGAAATCAAGGGATGAGATTACTAAGAATACGAACCTGAGTTACTGCTAGTGGCTGATACCGTTCCAACAACCGTATTCTTCTTGACATCCTCCTTGACGTAGTACGTGTACCGTGGCTTGTCGAAGATCGGTGGCCTTTGCGTGGCGTCGATCACACTGATGAACACCTCTGCATCGTGTGTCGATCGCAAACCTCCGCCATCGCTGGCCGAGATGTTTAGCCGGTGGTACGGTTGACTCCTGCTCGACAGCATGTTGGGACGGGCAACGAAGATCTCTCCGGTCAACCGATCCATCCGGAAGATGCCAGCTTCGTTGCCAGCCACGATCCGATAGCTGATGGTTCCGAAGCTACCCGAGTCCGAATCGGTTGCCACGATCACCACTACCGGGGTGGATAGGAGTGAATTCGTCGGCATGGATTCACGCAGGGAAACGTTGTACTCGCGAGGGTAGAACGTCGGTCGGTTGTCGTTGACATCGGTTAGCTGAATTTTGACCATTGCCGTCGTGCTGAGGCCACCTGTTGACGAGGTAATACAATTGATCGTTTAACATTCACGCTTGCATCACTTTGCAAAAAAAACCTTGAAAATCATTTCATATAGAAATTCACAGAGCATCAACCTATTCTACAAGATCTATTGTACCGAATTGTAATTTTATGGCTGTCTCAGTCTAATAAATTAAAACGGCTTGTTTGGCCAAGCCGTTTTAATTTATTAGACTGAGAAAGCCATAAAATTACAATTGTCCTCCCAGTCGCAACACCATCACTAATTGTACCGAATTTCATTTTTTTTCTGGGGGTTGATCTGGTTCACGCGCCAGTCTAGTTTACTAATGGCTGTGGGTTCAAATCCCGTCAAAAGAAGTTTCTTTTTTTTACAAGCTTGTCAATCAATTTAAGCTCGATTCTTTGGAAGTTAGCAACCTAACATAAATTGAACAAAATCCAGTTTTCACAGATCATGTTGATCTAGGCGTAATGTGGATCTAAGAGAATCTGTTGATTTAGAGATGACCCTGGAAAATTGCATACCTCCACTTAAAGAGTACCCCAGCGATCAGACTTACCTCGATCGGTGGCGATGATGGGAAACTCGTACGAATTGCGCGTCTCGTAGTCCAGCTCGGCGGCGATGCAGACCTCGCCGGTGCTCGAGCGGATCTCGAACTCGGTGATCTTCTTGTAGCCCTCGCCGAGGGTGTAATTTACCATCGCATTGACGCCGCAGTCCGGATCGGTGGCGGATACCTGCAATTAGCGCACAAGAAAAAAAAACGCAAGGGAACTATTAGTAATGGTTTAATTTATCTATTGGTGATGGGTGGGGGTTTGCGGAGGTTTGCTGGGACGGATGATTGCGCGGCGTTTATCTAGGTTGGTATGGAGGATTTATTTGAACACTGCAGAAGGGTGGGCGTTGAAGGCGAAGAATGAGTAGCTATGGCGGAGCAGGTGAGATCTATGTCCAGAACTGAATCAACAAAATTTCAAATACGAACAGGGGGCTTTTATCTTTGCCGGCGTTAATGTGTAATTAATTTAATAACAATCATTTCAGAGATCTGTTTGTAGAAGTTAGGCAAGAAGTAAGCATTTTTCGTGTTATGCTGTTCGTATGGTCATTTCTACACGGAGTAGGATAGATTGCTGATCGGCAATGCAAACTGCGATAAAAAAGAAGTGTGGAATGTCGGGTCGTTGGTTACCGAACTGGCCAGTTTTCGCTTCCAGAAACTCCATGCTATGATCCAAATTAGGCAAGGACAAGTACGACATTATTTCAATTTAGGGTAGTGAGGTGATTGAAAGATGGTAGCAGTAATTTGACCAACAATTGAATAGCATAGAAAACACAGGAATTAAAAGCAAAATCTGCGGAAGGACAATTGTCGGTGTTCAGCCAGACTGAACAAGTTTTTTATATTTGGCGCTACAAAGATTTGCAAAAGGTTCATCTAATTTGATTTTTTTGACGCTATTTCATTAAAGATGTGATACCAAATAGATGAAATCCAGTATAACAGGAACGGTGTTCCCACCACCGTATTATCAGAAAAAAAATTCCATCAAATCTGTGCTCACTAGTCGTTTTCTATATCTATATCTAGCATGTCTGGGTAAAATTAAAAAAATCGAAGGGTCCGTTTTGAAGTTACGCCCTTTTGATTGAATTGAAAGGAATTTGGGCAATTTCAACGGGTTTTCATTGGCCGTGATTATCAGATGAAACATACCATCAATATTTCTTCAAAGTTTATTTGATCATTTGTTACTTCTAAGCAATGTTTTGAATGAGAAGATCGACGAAATTTTGAGTTACCCCTTTTTGGAGGTGTAACCATTGAAAACACTCACTTTAAATATAATAATTATGAGTTATAAGACTGTTAAGCATGTTCAACACATCTCACTTACATGCCGCAAAAGTTTTTCTCAATTATTTGGTTTTCCATAGGCTCAAGCGCTATGAGGCATTACGGAGCCAATTTAGTATTATTCATAAAATATTGTTAAAGCCCATAAAGCTGCCCCTCGGCTGTTCCAGCAAACTTTGTACTGCCCCAGAATTTAATCCTCAATTGCTGAGTACTGCACTATTGGCCAAACTATGGCACTCTAGACCATTGTTAATATTCTTGTGATCGTGTATTGTATACATTACCACATTTAGTTTTTTCACAAATTTACTATTTTACTCGTGAGTTTTCCGTTCTTTTCGATCATACAAACACGTAAGAGCCCTGGATGAATACAATAGTGACAAAATTAAATCCATCAACCCATTTTCAAGCTTACTCCTTGAAATACGTTTATGAAAAAAAAACAGTTAATTGCGAAAAACTCTCACGACATGTAACTGCAATGTGTCATTGAAAACATTTGAACATGCTTAACAGTATTATGCATAGTTGATCGATTTAAAGTTGATGTTTTGAATGGTTGGAGGCTGCGTTTTAAATTTTGAGTCACGCTTTATTGTAAATTTTGCACCTTATCGAACGCGACGATTGGTAATCATCGCCAGTGAAATCGTCGCCAGCCAACCAGCCTCTGCTAATTCGACGTTTCATCAGTCTTACCAACGTAACGAAAAATCACCTCCTTTGATTCGTTTGCTAGCGACGATTTTGTCGGTCTATTGAAAAGTTGGCGGCACGTTTTGTTGGCCACGATACAGACAATACCTCGTTCCGCGTTTTTTCGCAATCCGGCTGGTGGATATTACATTCGGCGGATGCCACGTGCAAATGTTCTGTGGAAACATGTTTTTCAAAGTGATCATAGTGTTTTTCGGAGATTATATCAAAAGATTATTTGTGAAGTTTTGTTTTGTACATGAGTGTCAAACTGCATACATTCTCGCGTTGACATTTATAGCCCCGCCTATCTCCGTCAGCAAAAGATGTTCCTACTGCGACGCCAGCGACATTCTTCTTCTATGGTTTATTACTTCTATTATTACAACAGTTGCCAATGGTCATGGATGAGATCTTTCCAACATATTCCATATATTGACTACTGACTTTCATTTAAAACTTTTACTTTCAAAATATATGTTAAACTGTAGGAATTGTTTACAGTGAATTCCAAAAACTAACAAATTTGAAAAATCATTCGCACGGAACCGAAAGAGTGCTGTAAGGATATTAATATTACTTCTGTAGTTTTTTTTCGGAGCAGTTTTATTCTAGTGCTTGCTTCATGTGAAGCATCAATCCTGATGTTCTGCCTATGTTTGAAAGCTAACTCTTGCCACTGTATTTTTTATACAACATTGCTTAGCAAGGAAGAGATAGTATTCTTTTCGTTTCAGAGAGCGTGTAATGGCGCTTAAACCAAGGCAATAGAGCCAGGACATTGGGCCCAAATACTTATGTCTCATCCCAGGAAAAGAAAAACGTACAACAATGGAGTGTGCACTAACGTTCTTAGCAAAGCCACTCCCAACAATCGTATCCCCTAAAATGAAACGTTTGGTACGGTTGTTCCCGTTTCATCCTTCATTTAAAAATTTTTATCTGTCATGGTTATTCATAAGTGAATAATCCGATTGCTGTAAATGTTTAAATTATTTGCAATATGAAGTCTGCACAGCTGTGCAGAGTGGGCCTGGCCATTTCACCAATGTGCTGTAAATGTTGACAAGAAAATATCAGAAGAAATTCTGATATTTCCAGAATGCATTCAATATTGGCTGTGCAAGCGCTCAGAATAGAATAGAATGGAATAGTTTTTTGACCTCCAAAAGGATGTAACTCAAAATTTGGTTGATTTCATTCAAAACTCCGCCCAGAAGTTACAAATAAGGACTGTTCATTTTATAAAGTGGACACCTTGTGCATGCTGTATCTTTTTAATTTATCAATGAAATTTCAATCGGTTTTCTGCACAGCGTTCGACTAGTATTGTACAATGTTGTGATAATAAAAATTCTATAAAATAATTAAATTTTACACGAATATAGAACAACGATTGAAACGGTCGATTTTTGGAGGTTATCAAAATCAATGATTGTTAGCTGGAAAATTGGACAATTTATATTTTTTATTTTCAAAAAAGGCTTGTTCTTCGAAAGCATCATCAATCAGAAATCTGATGGAAAAAATCAAGTTATTTTTAAAATTGTTTACAGATATAATAAAATCATTTTCCCCTATATATTTTAGAGAAAACTATCTTAAATTTGTAGGGAATTAATATGAGTATAATTTTTTGGTTAAAAGTAAGTCCTGGGGAAGTGCTAATATGGTATTAATATGAAAAATAACTTACGCCTTCATAGAGTTACTTATTTAGTCCCCACGTCACATTTAAAGCACAATAGAAACACAATTGCTTTATTCTTAGAAGACCTTTCAAAGTACATTGACAATAATCAAAATTGGCAACACTGTTGTGATAAAATCTATTTTATTTTCCACATATTATTTTCATAATATGTTATTCTGAGATTACCAATTGAAATATTCGGAGAAAACCGTTTACAATTTGCTGTAGATCGATAAATATGCGTACATGATTTTAAAAGTAAACCTACCATAAACAATAAAATTTATACTTAAGACTGTGGTTTTAACTCACGATTTAGCTCTCGTTTATACAAATATAGTTTCTTTAGCAATCCAAACTAGTTTTGAACACGCTTTTTACTTTTCTCTTTTGCTGGGAGTGAAAGGATGGTGTGTCAGCAAATTTGGCCATAAATGGGTAAATCACTAGAGTTACCTTATGTCAGAGAATTGTGGAATATAATTGATTTTTTTAAAGCTATAACTTTAGTAGAATAGTAAAGGATACAAACAAACAATTTAGTCATTTTTGTTTTGAGAAAAATAATGATGAACTTTGACGAACAGCTTGATTAAGGAGTTTTTGGAAAACCTATTTTGCTCTTTAACCAAAAGCATTTTCTAAGATCTTAAAGTGTCCACTTTATAAAATGAACAGTCCTTAGCAAGACCCAGCAACTCGACGACACCCTCATAGATATCAAGGATGTGGATGGGTGGGTGGATGAGTGTTGGTCTAAGATTCACCATAAGAGAGTGATACGACCGGGTTATGGTATTGCTAAGAACGGTTATTTGCACTCCATAGTTATCCGATGGTCCAGGGGTTGGAACACCGGAATATCCGCCTAGTGTTCAGGCTCTTATTATAGCCTAGGCTTAAGCGCCATTAGTCGCTCTCTTGTTCAACAGATCTACTCGCCCTCCATTTTCGGTACAAAAACTACTCCAGAAATACTTTAATATTTTTGTTGGGATTTGTCTACAATTTATTCTACGAATCACTCCATTTAAATATCAGATTTATAGAGAAAAACACACAAGAATAGCTTTAGAAGAACTTCTAGAGAAATTTGATGGATAATTTCGGCTTAAAAATTATCTTAATTCATTCGGAAAAATCAAGAATTTACCGTAGAATTCTTGAATATTTCTGAATTAATTCTTGAACAATGTACCTCATGCTTTTTGTAGGATTTATTACAAAAAATCTTGTTATTTTCTCTGTCTGTTACAATGGAAAACGGTTAGAATTGTTACTGAAAGTACTTGTATATAACCTCTTAGTGTTGTATAAAAATCACTATTTTGATGCTGAAATCAGTTTTTTTCCTACTTGCCGAAATTTCAAACAATTTTTTTTGGAGGGACTATTTTCAATTATTGTGGTAGAACTTGATAAATTCAACGCGAAAATATTGGCGGTATTGTTTGAAAATATTTCCTTAGATGTTATGGTGAAATTCGCAATTGAAAATTTTACTAAATTTTAGTCTTGGAGGTAATTTTTGCATTACTTAGAAATTTTTTGAGGAATTCCTAATGGACTTATACAAATCAGGAACAATACGTATAATCACTCGGCAATTTTTTCAAACTCTTAGAATTTGCCTTTTTTTAAGATCTTTTCTGGCGCATTTTGTGATATATTTTGAAAACATTTCTGAAGGAGATTTAATGACCTTCACAAAAGAATTTGTAATATTTTTTTTGAGAAAACTATTCGAAAAAATTCACAGAGGAATTTCTAGTTAAACTCTTAGCAAAATATTTCGGTATAAGATTTGCCAGAATCAATGGTTTTTGTAGGAATTGCAAAAGAAAACTATGAATTTTTAAATTATCAAATAATTTGCTTTAGTTGAATACGGGAGTATATTCCGGAATTAATTTCTAGAAAAAAATAAACATAGAAGGAATGCTTGTCCTCCAGGAGGAACGCACGTTAAAACTTTCAACTTGAAAGTATGAAAATATATTACAATATTATTGGACTTATTTCTAGAAGGTTTGTAGCAAAAGTTTTGAAGCCTCCCTTCAATATTCAGTGTGGAATATCATCATACGAAATATTTTCAATGAATAGCGAAGAGAGGCTTCAAAAATTGACTACTTGAGGGGCATATCTAGGGTACAAACTTGGGAACCATAAATCTTTTTCTCCCTTCAAACATTTTTGAATTTTTGAGGGACAAAAAATATATATATTTGTATCAGCCTTATCTTAAAATCAATCCTTTAGAGATAACTTCTGGCAATTCTCCATTGTTTCTGCTATAAAGTATACCGATGATTTTTTTTAAATTGTCTTACAAAGTATTTTGAGGATTTCTTGAATGGCTTTACTGAAGAATTCCCAATGACTCCTCCGTGAAACTTACTGTAAATCTAAATTCCTTCAGGTGCTATATTCTTAATCATCCAAATGTCTGCCAAAAATCATTACAATTCATTCTTGAGTGACCTTAACCTTCATTAAAGTGAGGGACCGAAAACAGTACAGGCTCAAAATCCGTATACTTCATATAAATAGTAGGCGGTTTGTATGAAGTGGACGGATTTTGATTCATTTCTTAGGTGTACGGATTTCGATCCCACACGGTAGTCCCTAACAAAAAGTTGCAAATTGTGACTTATGGTCGTTTTCGACCCGAAAATTCAAACAGCTCGCAAAAATCAGTGTGTTGACTGAATTTAGTTCTGTTGAGCTGATATGAAAAGCTTGTACATGTAGTTTCAGAAGCCCTTCCGGAGATCCGGATTTGGTCACTGTGACCGCCGGGAATCTGCTACATCTGAAAAAAGTCCCTTTAGAGGCTTTGACTTTGACAACCTGAAGTTTCGTAACTAAACAAGTAATCTGAACCGTCCTCATATTGTTGAATAGATATTCACGTGGACTATGAATAGAGATTCTCAAATCCCTTAGTTATTCATACCCGGTTCCGGAAACCCGAAACATCCGAAAATTAGGTGTCCATCGCCGTTTTATATATGTAATTCACATCGGTACTATTCGGGTGATGGATATTTTGGTATAAAATTTGGTCCAGTATGGTTCATGCGGAACCGGTTCCTGGAGTCCCGGAAGGTGGCCGATCTAAACAATTCGATTAAATGATTGGGATTTATGTCCCAAAACCAAATGAATTGTGTCCAATTATTTTTACGATTTTTTAAGTTTGAGTGTATTCTGCCAAAAGGATGAATGGATGGCTATTCTGGTCCTTTTGGAGCACCAGAATGGCCACCGGGAAACCCGTAATATGGGACCACAAAGTTTTAGCACCAAAAGTAGGCATGCGACGGCTCAATCTTCATGATTTTGAATCCCTGTGACTCTTCTAGTTCAATTATAGATAAATTACCACTTTGGTTCTTCTTTACTACCAAAATAACCCAGGACTGGTCACCGGAGATACCCGAACTGTGGGATATTTCAGTTTTTGTACCAAAACTAGGCATGTGACAGCTCCTCTCAGGTCCTCAGGTTTCAGGTTGGCCGACGGCGCTGTAGAAAAGTTACCCGTTCTGTGGCGTAGTTGGTTAACGTGTCCAGCCTAGCGTATTGGGATCGCAGCTCACCAGAACGATTCCATTATTTTTCATAAATTTACAGGGTGTATTTTGCAAATCTCGCTTTGATGGGCTCCTAAATCTATCACCACAGCGGGCCCCCAAAACTCTAGCTACAGCACTGCCTTGACGAGTGATCATGATAATCATTAAAAAATCTTATGAAATACTATCAGTGCAACAAAAAAATATGATTTTAATAACCAATAAATTCTATATAGTTCAAGTCATTTTCGGTCCGTCTTCCAAAGTATGGAGAAAAACACTTTTTCGGTCTTAGAATCCCACATCTGATATAAGACTCTACTTCACCTTTTAATCCTTATGAGGAAACGACTCCTAGATGCAGCGAGTTGACTTCGGTATTTTTGCCGCGATTATGCCAAGGTAAACACTTTTCGCAATCCCGAATCCCAAAGCCTACTCCGCACACGATTTGGTTAACTATGAGCCGACGGCAAAAAAAAAAATGGCGAATCAGCAAGAATGTCCGCACAGAAATAAATTTATTTGGATTGCAAATGAATGCGCGCGAAGTGCACCAAACTGAGGCTGGGGAGGTCCAACGTGCAGAGGGGAGGTTCCGTATAAAGAGATTGTGAAGTGATAACACCATAAGATCGACGTCTTGTATTTTATCCCTTGCGACGACAGTTCGTACTCTTCGTTGGATTGGCTTGGTTTAAAGGCATGGCTTGCTGCGATATTCGCGAGAGTTCATATCCGAGAAGAACAATCGGACTTTGGGGAGTGAGAGAGCATTTTTCGGATTTCGAACTGGTTATGTCACCATAGCAATGCATTGTGGATATTGCGGGACCGTGTGATGTGTGGCCTTCGGAAACCTGATACGGGCCAATAATACCCAATGAGCATATTTCAGCGAACGACGACAGCGCATAAGCAATGTGCCATTTCTATATATGTAAGGGACTGCCGGGGCTTAAGCACGTAATAATTCATCAAGATTAAGCACACCTCAAGCGACGGACAGCAGGAAAAACAACTCCAGTAGTCCCGTTCAAAATTTTATCTGGCTTGTAATTATGCAACGTTCGATGATCACAACTTATTTACAGCTCGGTCATCCACACCGGCTGAACTCACAAATTTGCGTAAAAAGGAACCAGCGTAATTTCATGCATCTTTCCACCCGTTTTTCCGTGCGAACGTTAAACTCGTGGAGGCAACATTAAAATTTCATCGATATTTTATTCAACAACGGAAGGCACCATCGTCTTTTCGTTTTCTACAGAACAGATTGCAGCCTTGATCCCCATTCATCAGCCAGGTTTGAAGAGTGCGGTCCAATCCTTGGGGCTAAATTAGCATGTGTTGCGAGCTCACCCCCAAATCATGTCGTCGTCATCGTCTTTTGGTCAGATACTGCGGCGCTTCCCTGCGCCTTCTTTGATCGTGTCCATCCATCGGTACGCGCGATCAATCAATTGGTGGTCGATCATCGTTATTTCCTTCCTTTTTCTTCGTCCTGCGTTCATCAGCCTACTACTGGTCGTTCAGCGCAGTTTTCGGGGATAAGGCTTCCGTGCGTTTACCGCAGGTGCTTACTCTGGTAGCAAGAGTGGTATGGAAATTGCCCTAATTATATCGGAATCGACAATCGAACCGCAGGCTGAACCGTTTGGATCAATTTTTAATCCATTTTAATCAATTTGATTCCATCCTGTGCTGTTAAATCGATTACGATGAGCAATTTCTTTGCACTGCACTATTGAAGCGTTTTGAATTACCGCTTTCGGACAAGTTCAATTCCGAATCCTTTAAAAAAAAACCTCCCAGCAAAAGCCCGCCAGCAAGCGCTTATACCAATTTACACCATCTTAATTGCCCGACATCATTCCCAATGTTTGCCTTTCACTTTCAGTTTTTACATTCCCGATCCGTATCTGGTTTGAAAAATTACGCTACTGGCGGGCCTTTGGGCTGGAGCAGGGCGACCGACGACGTTAGGTTAAAAGTCAAACCTTATTCAGTGCCATCTGTTTGATGCTTGGCGATTGACTGACTCGCTTTCACTCTCATTAAGATTGAGGCTTACGATATCGGTAAGCTGAATGCAATTAGCACGACAAGTCTGTCTACGTAACTACTGACGGTTTATCGCCTTACCTGTTGGGTATATCAATCATAATAAAAAATCGAGAATTGCCTAGTATTCCTACTTATTTTCGGGCTAAGCAAATAAACTATAGATATTCGTAGCAAAAGTTGTCTATTTCTATACTTTGATTTTAAATTCTCAATAACTCATAATTTAGAAAGATGAACTTGGTCACTTTCACTACATGGAACTTTTGCTTTCTGATCTTAGACAAAGAATTTTGTCGGGATTATTGAATTGTTTAAAATCTTCGGCCTCATGACGTAGTATACCATCGGAGCTGATATTTTTATTTATGTTAGTGCATGAGACTGAAATGGAAAGTGTACTGCTGTTTGTTGCTTCATTCGTAAGATTCGTACCTTAAGGTGATTATAAAACGAAGCCAAGTTCATAGATCTAGAGAACTTGACAGCCGTTCGCGTTGAAAATTTGATTGATTGGTTGCTTGCTGGTGATTACCAATCGATCAAATTTTCATCCCAGGACACGTTTT
This sequence comes from Aedes aegypti, assembly GCF_002204515.2. Taxonomy (NCBI): domain Eukaryota; kingdom Metazoa; phylum Arthropoda; class Insecta; order Diptera; family Culicidae; genus Aedes; species Aedes aegypti. Next base: position 459,765,282 of record NC_035108.1, read on the forward strand.
GGTTTTCTAGACTAGTGATATTGAAAACTTGAGGTTTGGTTTCGTTTTATAATCATCTTAAGCTACGTTAAAATATTAAAGTTGGATTTCAAGATGTTTCACCTTGAACACTTTTGTTTCATTATTCTTGAAATCATTCCATAAGATTTAAAGGCTAAAATACCGAAATTGTACTTATATTTATGTTAAGACATGTTGTCAATTTTTCAGTATTTTTTTTCGTAAATTTCACTTTACCTTCGCTTTGGAAGAATTTTAGTTCTCAGATAATACAATACTGCCCATAAAAGCATAACTGTCCCATATTGATTTTCGAACCAACACCTTTTTTCATCGCAACTTTCATGTTTCAATATACACATTGTTTTTCAATATTTTTGCACCACTTTTTCACAAGCTCTCAAAAAACTCTTCTAGTTTAATGATCTGTATCGATATTGATAATTGGTCGGCGTTAAGTCAGAGCGGACCAAGTGACATTTTTCATATTTTGAGAAAAATGGGTTTAAAGTCTAATGCTCTGCTATTTTTAAACTCGTTGAAATTTTGGTTCAATATTTCTACACATCTTTGTGTTACTTTCAAACAAAGTGATAATCTTGAAAAATCATAATCCAAACCTCTGATAGAACAATTTTTTGATGGACTATGTGTACTTGGTCCACTCTGACTGAACTAAAGATCACCGTTCAGTGAGTTGGTTCACTCTGACTGAACAATTTCTAGGAAAATAACAATCATTTAATGCTTCAATGGTCAAACAGGGTGCATATCTTTAAGATTAGCAGAATATCAAGACCCTTCGACACCAGTATTGAAAATTCATCAATAGTCAATATCGTCAATACCGAAATCAGTGGCATTACGATAGCTTGAAAATTAAGGTATTGCAGGGTCAGTGCATTGAAGACCAGAAATATTCAAATATGTTTTCAGTCAGAGTGGACCAAGTGAAAATCTTGAAAATATACTGGACCCAGAGTTGCACAATATCGGTCATATCAGCTGATGGCTGATGGACTAAAACTATCAATATCAGTTGCGAACTATCAATATCACTTGGATCTGACAACCAACAGCTGTGATGCGACATCGCACTCTAGATCACAATCACAGCAGAATGAGTGATCACGTGGTAATTACCCACGCTATTAATGTTTTTCAGTGACCAACACACAGTTTCAATCCGTCTGCAAGCACTATCAAGGATATCGTACTGATAAATTGCCATTTTAAATGCTTAATTTAAGGCTAAATTTGAGCCATCAGTGATATCCACAGTCTATCGCCATCAATGCACTGGTGATGGAGTAGAGAGCATGATGTTGACGTGATATGGAATGATCCAAATTTTATCGCAGTCGGCCTGTACAAATAAGCAAATTTTAAGCGTTGATGATGACAGCAAGCAGCTCTGACTGGACCTGGGAGGGAGACACCGATACTACACACGAAATATAGAACAACGTTTGTTTGAACTGCAAGATAACTCCAGCTTGCCAATAAAAATCAAGGCAGGCTTGGGGAAAACCGCTAGTTTTCTTTTGTTGTGTACTCTCGATCTTTCCTGACAAACATGGAAAAGGGCCACAATTTTTCATGCACTTAATATTAATTTTCATTGGAAAAAAGTATAAAGATGCGTTTTTAATGCTTTATATTCAATCAGTTGAAAGGTGCTCACATGACATTACTTGCATTATGTGCATGAATTGATTTTCATTCCAATTTTTGTCACTTTTGATGAAATGCGAAAATGTGTTCCAATCAGTTACGCGCTTTTTCCATGTTATTCCAATGTTTGAGATCTGGGCTCACAGTGACAGTTCGTGACAGTGGAATCTCGGCTCACTATGATGTACAGAAATTTTGTATTGGTTTCTCCCTCCCAGGACCAATAAAAGGGTTTTAGCACATTCCATACATACACCATAGAACTATTATACACTTTTATTGGACTCTGAATTTGACTCAAAAAATGCAATAATCATTCAGTTCAGTGCTTTTCAACACTTGGTCCGCTCTGTCTGCACAGAAATTGTTGCAATTTCTGACCACCCTTCCAAATATGGTAAATCGTCCAAAATCGAAATCAAATGCATCGAATTAAGTAATATTAATAAATTTCTATTGATGGATAAGTAGAAGAATCATTCAATGTCGAAAAATCTGACAAATCTCTTGAAATGTTTTTCATTTCCTCGCATTCCTCAGCGCGCTGATAATTTTCGCTGTTATGGTAAAAAGCACTTGGTCCTCTCTGACTGCACACTTTTATCGATTTTTATTGATCATCCAAAGTAAATTTGTTACATATCTCTCGCAGTTTACAACATTCATCAAATCTGATCAAAGTGAAATGAAGGTAAGGTAATTTCGCATCTAATGAGAGAATAATCCCATTTTCCCAAATTTTGTACTTGGTCCCCTCTGACTTAACGCCGACCAATTGGTCATCTGGTTTTGAAGATATTCCAAAATCCCTTGGGGGACCGACCCGTAACTAGAACCTCCCGTTAATTTCTCAGGCTACATAATTTTAATCGTATTTGGATATTCACTCTTCGGAACAATACATAAATGAGAGTATGTTGTGAAAAAATGAAGCAATTTGATGCAGCCGTCTTTAAGTAATGACCATTTAGGTTTCTGGAACCACGCTTAATAAAGATCTTAAAAACTTCAAAAAACATCATATCGTAATTTTCAGACATCTCCAAGAATACTGAACCGATTTGTATGATTTTTTCAGAGAAGCTCCTTATTACCTGGCATTATATAGCCCACATTTTATTTTTTTAATAAATTGATCAAAAACAAAATGACCGCCAAAGGTATTTTATATGGAAAATGTCGGTCCCCCAAGGAATATCGGAATATCTTTAAAACCAGATGACCAATAATTAATACCAACATAGATCCTTAGACTAGAAGAGTTGTTTGAGAACTTGTGAAAAAATGGTGCAAAAATATTGAAAAACAAAAAAGTTATAGCGATTTGAATATTTATTTTGCGGTAAAAAATGAAGCTGCCGGTAGAGGGGTTCCTACTGATTATTATTTGTGTTCATCGAACCTAACAAAAAACCTGGCTACCCTGATCCCGCAACTTTGTCGTGGCGTAATGGTTTTCCTATGGCTTATTAGCCTACTGTGATGAGGATAAAACCAACCATTCTCATCGTTGTGTTTTTCAGTTCTTCGAAATTTCCAACCATAATCGTAAAAAGTCATCATCGGATCATCATGGAGGCTCAATCTCCAGCTTCGGAAAGTTTGCATTGTTTGTTTAACGTGAACGGTGTCGAATAGAACGGCCTAATGGGGTTATAAAAGCCCCATGGCGAGAAAAAGTTAACCCCCAAAAATCCACCCGTCCCGTCCGTAGCCGATGATGATGGTTAATGACCTGTTTTGGCCTCGATAAAAGGGCGCAATTCGGGGCGGCAAGTGAACAACAATGCCCGGAATTTACGACCGCGGTCACCGTGTCACAAAGGCGCCATAAAAGGGTAGCAGCCCCGAATGATTGGCCTTTCTCTGAGCTCAGAGTGGGTCGATTGCTGGTGCGCAATCCAGATTTCGGACGATCCGTTCCACCTGATGATGATGGTGATGATCGGGTCTATCCGTTGATCCACGAGAGAAAAAGCAGCTTTAACGAGAAGGATCAAACAAAGACGGTAGACGGTGGAAGGTAGATCAAGGGAGGGGCTAATTCGCGGTGGATTCTGCAGTGAACTGTTCAGAGCGTGTATGGGAGTAATGATAATAGTACGGCGTTATTAAAACATAATTAGCTTGGAATTGAGAATCATCAATCATTTTGACAGTAGATAAATGTGGTCTTGGGGCACGATTCTGTGGCTAGACGGTGTCATGCGTGTGAGTTGTTGCGAAAGTGTGCGGAAACTCGTACTTATCAAGTGCAACTGTTCAATTGATCAATGGGAATTGCGACGTTAATGTATAGGCTCGAAAGAAACCTTGGTTAATATGTGATTGTTCAGCCTAGTTTGAACAGACAAAAAAATATTCTAGGAGAGACTCGAACACGGGCATAGCGAGTGAGAGTGCGATCGTTATTTCTCATACAGTCAACTCTCCCTAACTCGATATTGTAGGGAGTTACAGAACACAAAACCAGTGCAATTGCGATCCAAGGGACCATCGAGTTAGCCATGAAAACCAACTTTTAGTATGGTTCTCTAACTCGATATCGAGATACGGAATATCGAGTAAGGGAGAGTTAACTGTATTTCCTCAGATTCGTAGTACTACTGTTTATTATAAAATCTGAAATTATCTGAGAAAGACGTGTGTTGTATGAAATAGTAAAGAGTTCCAGACCAATCATCGGCGCCGATTTCTTCTGCAATATTTGGAACCATTCGTTACTGATGTGAATGTGAAATTCCATCTGTACAAATTGCTCACTAATCCGGAAAGTCCTTTAAGTCTCTTTTACACAAGTTTTTAAAAATATATAGGGAGACTTATTGATGAGTATGGGAAATTTCAAGATCAGTTCTCAAATATTTATGTATGATTAGGATTTTTTCGATAATATTTGGACAACATGGAGAGTGGGACGATCACTGATTAAACCGGAAACACAATAATGTGCCAAACCAACATTTTTTGGAACACTCATAAAATCACGTGGTCGCTCTTGCTGAACCGCAAACCCCCTCTGCAGAACGTTATAGATAAAAGCGATACGTCAACTTAATCTTCAACTACCGGTATTAATTCATTTTTTAGCAGTGAGTTCAATTCGATGTTTTCTGCTGAAAATTGGTAATGATCGAAAGTGTGACTTGAAGGAATAGGATTAAAGCAAGATTGATTTACTAACACCGGAAATATGTATGATGTAAATAATTGGTAAACTTTCAAAAATTGCAATCCGTTTTGAAACCCAATACCTAAGCCGCTGCAACCATCACACTGCCAACAAAAAGCAATCGATCTCATAATAACCCCATAAATAATGCACATTGCCTCGCGCGTTCAAATAACATACGCTCTCAGTCCACCGAAACTGCAGTGCGACTCGCTCGATCCGACATGTGAGAACTGTGCAATTACTTTGCATACATATGACTCAACCTCCCGATCGTGATTGTGTCACCAAGCCTTGCCCGCTTTTGCGATCTACTCGAATGGCCAGGAGCGAACAAGACGCAGGCAGCCCTTCTATTCCCACCCCCAACGATCACGCTACTCCGTCCGGTGTGTAATCTAAATGTAATTAAACTTTTATCTAAATCTCCTGCTAAATCTATTAATCCAAGTCGGCACCCCAAATGCGAGCCCTCGACTAACACTGCCTGCGCTCCCTAATAGCCGCTGAACACCCTCAGCGAGGTGTAGGCTTACCGCGCGCCAAAGCTCAGTCAAAGCCGCGCTTTCTTGAGCCTAACCATTTGCTGCTACCTTGGTTACGAGAAAGATCGCTTGCTGATCGCGAAAAAATGCTTCAAGTTGTCTCCCGCCGCCACCACGCGGTTGACGAAGAAGGTGAGTGGGTGAGATCAGCAGTGCGGTTGGATTGACTTTCGACGATCGAAGGCCTCCAAATGAGTGTCGGTGCGAAAAACACTCATATGCAAACGATACTCCGCACTGTCAGCACGCGAGTCAAACGCACAGCGGCCGCATTTCATGAAAAATTTGGCCAAAAAATGCAAACCGTGCTAAATTTATCTGAAGATCCTAATTTAGCGACAAAACATACTTTTTGAGGGATTGCTGCAACGAATGTTCGACACTCATGGTAGAATAAATTGGGACAAAAGTTCCTTTTTGACATATCTTGCTCATTTTAAATCAAATACAAATCAAATATAAGCTGAATTTACAATTTATATTGGATTTTAACTTATTTATAAACATAACTTCAAGTTGCAGGATAGAAAATAAAAAAGTAAATTACATCACTGTGTTGTAATTAGAGTCTCCATTTTGCTCGTCCTGGTATTCGGAACAAAAGCTTCAACTTGTCCCGGGAAGTATTTTGGTTGAAACGGAAGTATGTATGTATGTATTAGAGTGGTTCAAACCATCGTTTTTGCTCCACACCGCTCATTCAATTCAAGATCAAATTCTGAGTGTCCTCCCAAAATTTGAGCTCATTCGGATGAAAATTGAGACTGCACAACCCCTTCAAAGTTTATACGGGAATTCCTATGGGAAAAGCAAGCAAATCGAGATTCTATTGTCACGAACTGTCACTGTGAGCCCAGACCTTAAAGAATGTTTGTGAAAAAAGCGCGTACAGTCAGGTCTCCTATTAGACACATGGTTGGGGGGCGTAATAGGAATCTACGTTATAGGAGACCCAGGGCTTATGGGATTTCATCACTTTGGGGGTGTTGTTGAATATCTCGTATGCCAAAAGAGATAGCACAGTACTGTCTTCGGCGAAGTTTCAGTGCTAAGTACGATCTACCTTTAGGAGTTGAGGATCATCCTTTTAGTTGAGAACTTGGCCGGTAGGGGCGCTTTTTCTGATTTGCACTATATGAACCATGAGGGATAAGAATGCAAAATTTTGTATCATATGATATCTCTAGATCCTGATGTTTTGGAAGGTTGGTGTCTTCGGAAGAGTTGTTCAGTAGCTCAAGGGCTGACATGCGGTGGTCATTCTGATACGGAATTACGCCACCAGGCGGCGCTAGTGGACATGGAATTTTTGTTTTGCGCATATCTCAGTAGCCTGACCACTTAGAAAGATGGCGTCTTCGGCAAAGTTGCTCAGTATCACAAGGGCTAACATTATTTGAGCGAAAAAATTCGAAATTTTGCCACTAGGCGGCGCTAGTGAGCAAATAATTTTTGTTTCGCGGATAGCTCAGTAGCCTGATCACTTAGAAAGATGGCGTCTTCAGCAAAGTTGCTCAGTATTGCAAGGGCTAACATTATTTGAGCCTAAAATTTGGAAATTTTGCCACTAGGCGGCGCTAGTGAGCAAAGAATTTTTGTTTTGCGCATAGCTCAGTAGCCTGATCACTTAGAAAGATAGCGTCTTCGGCAAAGTTGCTCAGTATCTCAAGGGCTAACATTATTTGAGCCGAAAGTTTCGAATTTTTGCCACTAGGCGGCGCTAGTGAGCAAATAATTTTTGTTTCGCTAATAGCTCAGTAGTCTGACCACTTAGAGAGATGGCGTCTTCGGCAAAATTGCTCTGTATCTCAAGGGCTAACATTATTTGAGCCGAAAGTTTCGAATTTTTGCCACTAGGCGGCGCTAGTGAGCAAAGAATTTTTGTTTCGCGGATAGCTCAGTAGCCTGATCACTTAGAAAGATGGCGTCTTCGGCAAAGTTGCTCAGTATCACAAGGGCTAACATTATTTGAGCCTAAAGTTTGGAAATTTTGCCACTAGGCGGCGCTAGTGAGCAAAGAATTTTTGTTTTGCGCATAGCTCAGTAGCCTGATCACTTAGAAAGATGGCGTCTTCGGCAAAGTTGCTCAGTATCACAAGTATTAACATTATTTGATCCTAAAGTTTCGAATTTTTGCAACTAGGCGGCGCTAGTGAGCAAATATTTTTTGTTTCGCGGATAACTCAGTTGCCTGATCACTTAGAAAGATGGCGTCTTCGGCAAAGTTGCTATGTATCACAAGGGCTAACATTATTTGAGCCGAAAGTTTCGAATTGTTGCCACTAGGCGGCGCTAGTGAGCAAAGAATGTTTGTTTCGCGGATAGCTCAGTAGCCTGACCACTTAGAAAGATGGCGTCTTCGGCAAAGTTGCTCATTATCACAAGGGCTAACATTATTTGAGCCGAAAGTTTCGAAAATTTGCCACTAGGTGGCGCTAGTGAGCAAAGAATTTTTGTTTCGCGGACAGCTGAGTAGCCTGACCACTTAGAAAGATGGCGTCTTCGGCAAAGTTGCTCAGTATCACAAGGACTAACATTATTTGAGCCGAAAGTTTCGGAATTTTGCCACTAGGCGGCACTAGTGAGCAAAGAATTTTTGTTTTGCGGATTGCACAGTAGCCTGATCATTTAGAAAAAAGGTTTTCAGAAAAGTTGTCTAGTACCACAAGCACTGACATTATTTGAGCCGAGAGTTTCTAGATACAGTAATGTCCCGATTTTGTCAGCCCCATGTTGCATTAAGGGTTGACTAAAACGGGAAAAAGCTAAAATCGGGAAAAAACATTCGACTACTTTTTATATTTATTCTTATCCATAGACTTCGCTTAATGTTTTTGTTGATGTTTACAGCGTTTTTTATATTTTTGTATGAACCGTAATAATATACAAGATCCCTAACGTAACTGTATTCTGTGACAACTGTGATACAAAGTGAATTCATACTTTGGATGATCGTATAGACGTGGCCAATGTCACACCTGACTTTTTACAATATGGTTGTACCTAATATTTCCACATTAAAATAATGTTTTTTTTTTTTATGGTTGACAAAATCGGGTCAAAAGGGTGTTAAAATCGGGGGTAGACAAAATCGGGTCTAAAAAGGTGCTAAAATCGGGGGTAGACAAAATCGGGGGCAGACAAAATCGGGTCATTACTGTATTATATATACGAAGAAATCGGGAGAGAAAGTTTTTTTATAGAATTGAATTATCGTTATGAAAAAGAAGGTTTATATTATAAAAATATTCAAACAAGAGTGTTGTGTAACTGAAGAGATAAGGCCAGTCCTAGTTATCTCATTAAGATTATTAGCGAATTGATGTCCCAATTTATAAGTAATGACTGACATTCTGACCTAACTTCATTTCTATCCAATCCATATCTTGGAAAATGTGGAGTTCATACAATGACGAAATAAAAATAAAAATACATATTTTTCTTTGGTTCATATAAATAGCTAACGATCACACATTTAAGTAGTAAACGGATCCTCGCTCTTTCTCATATCAAAAAATTGATCAAAAATTCTCCCAATCCGTCGAAAATACTAGGAAATTAGCCACACTTTCATCCAAATGCAAAATATAATGTATGTATTTTTCTCTAGGCACTTTTACTTAAACGTGACAATGGCAGAAAAATCGATAGCCCTTGTCATACTGAACAACTTTGGTCAGGCTACTGAGCAATCCGCAAAACAAAAAATATTTGCTCACTAGCGCCGCCTAGTGGCAACATTTCGAAACTTTCGGCTCAAATAATGTTAGTCCTCGTGATACTGAGCAACTTTGCCGAAGACGCCATCTTTCTAAGTGGTCAGGCTACTCAGCTATGCGCAAAACAAAAAATCATTGCTCACTAGCGCCGCCTAGTGGCAAAATTTCGAAACTTTGGGCTCAAATAATGTTAGTCCCTGTGTTAATGAGCAACTTTGCCGAAGACGCCATCTTTCTAAGTGGTCAGGCTACTCAGCTATGTGCAAAACAATAATTCTTTGCTCCCTAGCGCCGCCTAGTGGCAAAATTTCGAAACTTTCGGCTCAAATAATGTTAGCCCTTGTGAAACAGAGCAACTTTGCCGAAGACGTCATCTTTCTAAGTGGTCAGGCTGCTTAGCTATGCGCAAAACAAAAAATCATTGCTCACTAGCGCCACCTAGTGGCAAAATTTCGAAACTTTCGTCTCAAATAATGTTAGTCCTTGTGATACTGAGCAACTTTGCCGAAGACGCCATCTTTCTAAGTGGTCAGGCTACTGAGCTATCCGCGAATCAAAAATTCTTTGCTCACTAGCGCCGCCTAGTGGCAAAATTTCGAAACTTTCGGCTCAAATAATGTTAGCCCTTGTGAAACAGAGCAACTTTGCCGAAGACGTCATCTTTCTAAGTGATCAGGCTGCTTAGCTATGCGCAAAACAAAAAATCATTGCTCACTAGCGCCACCTAGTGGCAAAATTTCGAAACTTTCGGCTCAAATAATGTTAGTCCTTGTGATACTGAGCAACTTTGCCGAAGACGCCATCTTTCTAAGTGGTCAGGCTACTGAGCTATCCGCGAATCAAAAATTCTTTGCTCACTAGCGCCACCTAGTGGCAAAATTTCGAAACTTTCGGCTCAAATAATGTTAGCCCTTGTGAAACAGAGCAACTTTGCCGAAGACGTCATCTTTCTAAGTGGTCAGGCTGCTTAGCTATGCGCAAAACAAAAAATCATTGCTCACTAGCGCCATCTAGTGGCAAAATTTCGAAACTTTCGGCTCAAATAATGATAGTCCTTGTGATAATGAGCAACTTTGCTGAAGACGCCATCTCTTTAAGTGGTCAGGCTACTGAGCTATCCGCGAAACAAAAATTATTTGCTCACTAGCGCCGCCTAGTGGCAAAATTTTGAAACTTTAGGCTCAAATAATGTTAGCCCTTGTGGTACTGAGCAACTTTGCCCAAGACGCCATCTTTCTAAGTGGTCAGGCTACTGAGCAATGCGCAAAACAAAAATTCCATGTCCACTAGCGCCGCCTGGTGGCGTAATTCCGTATCGGAATGACCACCGCATGTCAGCCCTTGAGCTACTGAACAACTCTTCCGAAGACACCAACCTTCCAAAACATCAGGATCTAGAGATATCATATGATACACAATTTTGCATTCTTATCCCTCATGGTTCATATAGTGCAAATCAGAAAAAGCGCCCCTACCGGCCAAGTTCTCAACTAAAAGGATGATCCTCAACTCCTAAAGGTAGATCGTACTTAGCACTGAAACTTCGCCGAAGACAGTACTGTGCTATCTCTTTTGGCATACGAGATATTCAACAACACCCCCAAAGTGATGAAATCCCATAAGCCCTGGGTCTCCTATAACGTTCTGGTGTGTCTTATAGGAGTGAGCGTAATAGGAGTGCACGTTATAGGAATGCGTTTAATAGGAGACCCGACTGTAATTGATCAAAACATACTTTTGCATTTCAACAAAGTTGACAACAATCGGTTGAAAATCAATTCCTGCACACCCAAAAGCAATGCCACGATAGCACCTTGTAATTTGATCGAATATAAAGCATTGAATCACGCATCTTTTTACGCTTTTCCAATCAAAATTAAAAATGGATGCACATAAAACAATGGCCCTTTTCCCAAGTTTGTCCAGAAAGATCGAAAGTACACAACAAAAGAAAACTAGCGATTCTTTGCAAGCCTACCTTGATTGTCGTTGGTGAGCGGGAATTCTTGCAATTTGGAAAAGCACGGTGCTCCAATTACCGTTATTATCAAATAAAATATACCATTCAAACGGCAGTCAGCAGTTGATTCCTGACGTTGTTCTGCACCTCTGGGCCGATTTTGAAAAAAATCCTTAGTCAGAATTTTGAGTTACGCCCTTATGAAGTTTGTATGATAGAAATCACATAAAATATGCCATTTTTACTTGTTTAAACAAAGAGATTATACAAAAATAAGTAGTTTTGATTTTATCTGATTTTAGATATTGAAAAACACATTTTCATAAAAAAAAAATCTAGACCGACATTTGAAAAGGGCCAATGCTATGTTTAGTTATTACTTATCAACCAATACACGAACAATTATATCTAACAATCTAGCGCCTGATAGTGATTTTAGGAAATTGTCCAAAGCATTCAAATATGAATGAATAATTCTTGGACAGGATATGCAGATACGCCCTTTTGAAGTGTATGGAAAGAATATTGCATGATGAATTTCGTTTCATCTATAATCAACGGTTATGTGCATACATAATCATTATACCTTTGCGGTTTTTCTTATTTCATTAAATTTAGCAAGTTGCATAAAATTTACACATACACATACAGTGGGATTCCGTTTTTGGCAACATGATCGAAATTTTCAGTTGCCAAAAACGGAACCGTGCCAAAATATTTGGTTTGAAAACCCCAATTAGAATAATGTTTCATCATCTTTATAGAAACATATGATGACCAGACACAAAAACGGTCACTTCAAAGCAAGTTTGCCCAGCGCTGTATTATGCTGTGAATGTATCAACCACAATGTAGTGTCAAATATATTTTTTGTTTCACACACTTTCTAATACTTGCATGTTAAGAGTTATATTTTGAAAGCATTATCTGTACTAATTATACGTATGGGTCATGTAAAACCAATAATTGCATAATTGACCTGTATTTAAAAAAAAACTTTATGGTTTCCGAAAAATATAGAATAGAACTAACAATAAATCTATCAAAAAGAATTTTACTGAAAATGTTCTACGTGTAAGGATACTGAAAATTCAATGAACCAATTGAAGATAAAAGAGAAACTTGTCTTTTGGAATAGCTTAGAAATCGCTAGAACCAGAAACGGTAATTATACCGTTTCTCCCTCTTCTTTCACCAAGGTCCTGTGGGATAATACGGTTTTTGCTGAAGTAAACCGTCTGTAATTATTTTTAGCAATAATCAAATCAGTGAGTTCATCAAAAGCATTGGCAAACTAATGTTAAGTTAAAGGTTAAGTAGGCTGTAATTGTAATTTGTATGAGAAATTGATGATTGGTACTAATTCGTCTCAGGATTTCGAAGTTGATCAAAACATTGGTTTTGCATAGACAATGCTAAAAAAAAATATCAGCATACTTTCTGCACGTAAGCGCATCAAGTGATAATTTCTCAAATAACTGTTAACTTTGAGGGTTGAGTTTTATTACTTTGAAATTGCCAAAAGACGGGCTACATAAAGCCTTGAGAATAAACAGGAACAAGTTAAAACGGCATGAGAAAAATGAAACGGCAAAGTATTATAGTGGAATTTTATTATGATGATAAATTTAACTTCCAAAACATTAAGTTAATGAATAGAAGAAGCTATTAGAAACGGAAAATCTGAAAACATTTATGGATTTAAAATCGTTAAAATCGTCGAGCTGAAACGATCAACAGAGACTGAAAGTAAAAAAATAAGATGAATTTCATCTACAAATTATCGGTAGACTTAAGTGGACTGGTCACCCAGTGTGAATGCCTGTGCAAAAACTTTGAATGCTTCTGAAACCTATTGAGACGTAAGTAGAGATCCATGACTTTTTAAAGTTTACCAACAAGTGCCCTTCTCGCCGAAAAGCATACGTGTAGGAACTCTAATATTTGGGAACATTTTCCATTGATGAAGATGGGGCTCCGGCACACGGCCTGTGTTAAGTTAAACTGATATTCAAATGACGAAAACGGACGAAATGGTTGTATGTACAAACATTTGCATATTTTAGTCGTATTCAAAAATGTTGCCAAAAACGGATCCATTTTGTTGCCAAAATCGGAGGGTGCCAAAAATGGAGCATGCCAAAAACGGAGCATGCCAAAATCGGAATCCCACTGTATTGTCTAGATTGACATTAGAAAAGGGCCAAAGTATGATTGAAATATATACACATCAATATAGCTGAACATCAAAGTTGATCGCAACATTCGAACATAACATATCTGTATCTACATAATTCTATATTCTATATTCTATTCATTTCTATTTAATTCTTTTCTATTCTAATCTGTTCTATTCTATTCAATTCTACTCTACTTAAATTTATTCTATTCTGATCCACCCTACTTGTTCTTATACATATTTTTACAAATACCAATGTTTTAATCAACAACTTGTTCGACTTTATAGCGCTGACAGGTCTGTGAAACAGCGCTATGCACAGACTCCAACGCCAGCTCATTATGTCAGCCTAGTCCTTGACCAGTCGCATTGTAGAAGCCTTTTACATGAAACGTGGTGGTATGATATTTCTAAGATTTTGTCAGACCCTGCTCTTCCCAGCTTTAGACAAACTTGTTCAAATTACCATTAAAACAAGGATCCAGCTCAAATGAAAAGCATTTAATACAAAAGTTTCTTAAAATACATAAAACACTATCATATATAAGTTGAAACCCTTATTTGGACTTATTGTGAAATAATAATTCAAATCTTTATCAGGAGTCAGAACCTGTGCAGAGCAATTTTTTACAGAGCTGCGAGCGCTAAAAAGCCGTACAAATATCGAAAGTGTATCATTCAAATCTTTTGTGCACAGTTGTTAAACAATACAGTGTTCATTTGTAAAAATATGTATAAGAACAAGAAGGGTGGATCAGAGTAGAATAAATTTAAGTAGAGTATAATTGAATAAAATAGAACAGATTAGAATAGAAAAGAATTAAATAGAATGGAATAGAATACAGACGTATAATATAGGCACAGATAAGTGATGTTCGAGTGTTTCGGTCAAATTAGATACAGTTATTGTTCAGCTATATTGAAATGTGTATATCTCCATTATACTTTGGTCCTTTTTCAATGTCAGTATAGACAATATGTGTACGTGTAAATTTGAAATCGTTCAAATATTACGTAACGAGGGGGTTCGGTGGTGTTACGGTTCATACATTTTCCATACAAATGCTGTAACGTGGGGGAGGAGAGAGGGTCTCAAATTGGAAAATTCTGCGTTACATTTTTTCTATGCAACTTGTTAAATTGAATGAAATAAGAATAACCGCAAAAGTGTAATGATTATGTATGCACCTAGCTAACCGTTGATTATAGATGGAGCAGAATCCACCATATTCCATATTCTTTCCATACATTTCAAAAGGGCGTATCTGCATATCCTGCCCAAGAATTTTTCATACAAATTTAAATGCTTTAGACAATTTTCGAAAGTCACTACCAGGCGTTAATTTGGTAAATATCATTTTTCGTGTATTGGCTTATTAGTAATAAGTAAACATAGCATTGACCCTTTTCAAATGTCGGTCGAGAAAATTTTTAGAATTTTTTTTTTAATATCTTAAACCATATAAAAAATTAAACTACAAAAATTTATCATAATCTCTTTGTTTAAACAAGTTAAAGTGGCATATTTCGTGTGATTTTTATCATAAAAACTTCAAAAGGACGTAACTCAAAATTCTGACTAAGGATTTTTTTCGAATTCGGCCCAGAGGTGCAGAACAACGTCAATAATCAACTGCCGACTGCCGTTTGGATGGTATATTTTATTTGATAATAACGGTAATTGGAGCACCGTGAAAAGTGTTGTGTCATATTTCGTGTATAGTATTGGTGCCTCCCTCCTACACGCTAAGGAAATAAAATACTAGATAAGTTAAAAACTACTCTAAAACCATATTCTATCTATTCACTCATTGTGATGCATATTAGCACATTAAGCTTTGGCTAGTATAAACGTATTTTATATCCGGTAATGATTTTTTGGAAAATATTCATTTTTTGCATAAAGCTTTGTAATCCATGACATTGAATACAGTTAGCCATTTTTATTGGATTGTTGAAAACAAAAGCAAGAAAAAAGAAAAGAAAAGTACTTTTTCACAAGTTACTCATGTATTTCTATATTTATCATGTTCAGATCCTGATTTGAGTTCACATTGCTGCCTATGCTGTCCGTCAATGATTTCGGTGTTCATACGAGTGAATATTTCCCGTTCCGATTTCCCCGAAGTCACTGATGTTTCCTGCACACCCGAAACAGTTGAATATCTTAGTAATTCATTTAAAGATCATTTAAGAATTACCTCCTTGCTGTTCACAAGACCGTCTTTATTTTGCTGTTATTGCGATGTGTTTTAGTAAAACCGCCTTGTGGCAACTCTCCTGCAATGGAAGTTAAAAAAATCCGAATAAGGACGTGTACATTTGTGGCATTCTTAGTACAAACCTGAACGCCCTGGAGCGCGCAATTAAGCACAGGCATCTTTTTCACTAAAAACATTCTTAGAAGTTAGGTCTTGTCAAAACTTTCCACAAAGAACTAGCTTAACTCAGCGGTAGATATTTTTCACGCCGTTGCTTGTTTCCGCATCAGGTTTGAAAACTAAAATGAATCTGTTTAAGTCCTAAGAATAAGATCCAGTATTACATATGCTTAGTGAAATATTAATCACGGATATGCAGTATAATGTATAAAATAAAATAATCTGGTGCATAATTTGTATCCATTGTAAAGGATTATTATGAAAAATATCAAGGAGGTATTAAAAGCCACACTAAATAGTATTTTTTATTTTCACCGTGTAGGTTTAAACTATATTTTTTGGCAACTTTTCCATAATAAAAATGAACGAAGTGACAACACAACTGCCGTGAAATATTGTGTGAATTGGCGTTAAAAACTGCTGTTCGGAATTATGTGCAAGGGGCATCAAATCCGGACATCGTACTAAAACTCTGTGTTCTGCCTGCGTGTGTGAATATTTTTAAAATGGCTTTACGTGGAAACGTGGAAAATAATTATTTAAGGCTAAGTAGCCCGTCATTCGTTTTGGAAGCCATGTTGACATTGCAGCTCACATAATCAAAGTAATAAAACTCAGTGCTTATATGCAAGAAGTTTGCTGATACTTTTTCAGCTAGTCACAGCAAAACTAACTGATTTTCATCAATTCGAAATAGTGACATGATTTGGTAACAATCATCAACGACGGGTACAAATTCGCCTTAAAGTGTTATGAATTACGAGAATGTTGTTTATTGCTAAAATGAACTACGTGAATGTTACTTCGTGGTTGCCACTTGAACAAGCCACCCTTAATAGGATGCCGTCAGTTTCATGAGAGTTAATTACCACATAAATTCGTTTACAAATAGCTCGATGAAATAAACTAGAGCCCAATAATGGTAGAAATTCTTTTGACTGTTACATTCAATTGAGTTGAGACATGTTTTCGGATTTTGATTCAGTAGTGTCCGGATTTAAAGCCAAAGCTTGCTTCAGATGTCCGGATTTAGGGACAAGACATATTACATTGTTAAACCAAATTTCATTACATTATATATTTTTTTTTACCATGAAATTCATCATTAATCCCAAGATCTCTGTAATACTTAGTTAGTAGCATAGATGAACATCTACAAAATCTGCAGAAAACTTAGTGAAAATAGTATATGAAGATTTGGTATTGCTTAAGTGTTCGGGTATTGATGCATCACGGTATAACAAAACGAGATAAACAACAATTTTGGTTGAAATGGAAGTTTAAAATAAAAAAATACATTGTGATATCAATAAAATTAAAAAATAAAGTTTCATTGTTCATCCAATATTATGATAATTATAACAAATCACATTTCATATATGTCTTTTTTTTACTCTGATGAAGTAACTGATCACAAATCAAAATTTAGATTGACTAATTACCAACAGAAAGGTAATTTTTGAGCTTTCTTGACGTTAGTAGTTAGATTTTTGTCCCTGGATATCCCGGGATGGACACTCTAGTTGTAAATTTAGAGAGAGGTTACCTTAGTAAATTTTATACCCTTAATTTTAATCTGGCATAGTTCTATCATAAAGAGATATAAGATGGTTCTTTACACATTTCTGTTTTAGTTATATTGCATTGCTGTTGTTAATTTCAAATTTGAAACCGTCATGTATATAAAAATGTTAAAATCGAATAACAATGTTAAATTCACCTTTTTTGAGTTCTCCACCAAAATTTCATGTTGTTCGGATCCTTACACACATAACTGCAGACCTCCAAAAATGACCATTTTGTATGGAAGTCGGCCCATTTTCCCAATACTGTACAATCACATTTGTTCTATACACGAAGATTTCAACACGATTCAGACGTCAAAATAATTTTGACATTCGAGTGCTTTTAAGTTGGGTTTCATCCTAAAAAGCGAACACCCAAACATCGTATCATCTTATGTGGTGGAGCCCCAACAAGGGCATCCACACAGTACCATGGATGTCAGGGAGGCTCGAATGCTGTTCAACCAAGAGACTGTCGCTCCAAAAACATGGAAATCGAAAGCGTTTAAAAAAATGTGGCTGTTTTTGAATTTTTAACGTGAAAATTGTATTTTTAGATCTATCTTCCATTGAGAATTGATATTTTCATAACTTTTAAATGTAGAGGACTTGAATCATAGTAAGATCTTGAAAAACTGTTATGAAATGTCTAGTGTTCGGAATATGAGTCATATTTGGAATATGAGCCATGTTCGGAAAACGAGCCACAGCAGTAGAAGCTTATTAGGTTTTAGGCCCGAATCTATGACAAACGATTGAAAGACAAAACATCTAAAGGACAGAAGGTCGAAAGACAAAAACTCGAAAGGACAAAAGGTCAAAGAGGAAAAAACAAGAAAGGACAATCGATCGAAAATGTTTGAATAATCGTGAGGAAAAAATTCCCATCAAGAATATAATTTTCGTCCTTTCATGCTTTCGACTTATTGTCTTTCAATATTTCGTCTTTTAGAACCATTTGTCTTTCGATGGTAGTGCATTGAGAAAGCCCGAGCAAGCGTCAGTTTTTTTCCTTCACGGGTTGCGCGTTCTTTTTGCCGGACCATGCGTCGAGAAAGCCTGAAGCAAACCCAGTTTTTCCCTGTTCTCCGTTTGTTTTTGAGCGCTTTGAAATGGCCCGAGCAAACGAGTCGGCTTCGTGCCTTGTTGTTGTTTTTTTCGTTCTTTCGAATTGCGCGCGTTTTGCTGAGCAGTGCCTTGTTGAAGCCCAAGTGTTCGTGTTTTTGTTTTGTGTCATCAGAGCGTTTTTCTTCTCGCGTCTGCAGAGTGATTTCTTTCTCAGTTAGTCTGTACGCGTTAAGTGAAGCTGAAAGTGGATTGTGGCTGGTCAGTCGAAGATGAAGGATCAATTGGTGAGCTCGTTTCATGCTTTTATTGCAAATCTGGAAAAATGTATGGATGCGACTTTTCAACAAACTATGGATGGTTCGTCAACGAGAGTGTCGGCTTAAATGCTTATTCATAAATTATATATGTTCACATATATTTTTAAATACTCCATTCCTTCTACCTTTATTTTTGTAATTAGGAAAGGATTTTGAATGGTTCGACACAACAAGTGTAGACTTGCAAAATGTTCGCTTCATTCAACAAAAACGTTGAATGGTTCGCCTTTGTAAGTGTCTGCCTAAGAGTGTTCTGTGATGGTTCAGCCAATCGAGTTATTTTTCCTTTCCTAATGACTAAAATATGATTACTCATGCTTTCGTCCTGAAAGCTATAGGCTTGTTGCGCTTAGCTATTTGTTAAACGAACCGTTCAAGTTCGTTACTTCAAGTGTCATTATATTATTATATTCTTCTACATGCAAATTTTTCATATCAATTGAATACATTATATTTTTAAGCCTGTTCATATCTTACAAATAATTGTTTATTATGGTCTAAGCGCTTATCAATCTGAATCCTGTGACCCAACGATCCTCCCCACTAACAAACATATGATCCCTCATGGATATCCCTCACAGTAACCTTTGTGGAGATGCAGAGGAAAACATGGTCTCCGAATAGCAAAGGTTTTACACTAATATTACTTCCCCCAATCCCACCTGACTGCAAGGACGTGGCCGGCGCTGTTATTGATCCTATATAAAAAGAGGCACTGAATTATGCACAATGAAGAAAATTATGGCCAATCCTAGCCGAACTTCTAGTTTATTTTTTGTGCATTTTCACTGACTGTCCCTAATACTTTAGGCCCATAGTGAGGCAAAAGTGCAAGTCATATATTATCTTGCGGAAAAAGATGTGAATTGCTTAAAAGCTCATATTATTTTCAAACCTATCAAAATGCTTTGTCGCGTGAAAAAGGTCATCCAAATTCTAAGTTTCACTTTTGTTTAGAAAATAAATTTATTATTTAATAATTTTTAATTATTTAAAAATACTTTGGGCAAATTTCTGATCAAAATATAATGTGTATTTTATGCAAACATTACTTTTTGGCTAGAACGAATCATTCGTGTTAAAAGCTGTTATAACAAGAAGCATATTAGTATTCTGACATACAGTACTGGACGGAATAAAGTACGCATTTGCTTTGTTCATACAAAATGGTCAATTTTGGAGATCTTGATCTCTGATCCTAGCGTTCCGAATGACCTGATACACAAAATACACAAATCTTACCAAATTAAACAATTTTGCAGAAAGGCTAAATACTATGAATTGATGCATTAAAGAATCATTTCTGATTCAAAATGTCATCATTTGTGTCATAATTGGAGATTTGCAATAACTCAACAGTTCGTTTATGATTTTTTTTTTTAATTTTCAGCTTATTAAATTTGAAGTAACTTTCGAACTGCGGTGAAAATTCAGGTCAATCGGAGCACTGGAAACCGAGATCCAAGCTTCAAAACTTAACAATTTCATTATTTCTGCAGATACGTGGCGAAACAAGCTGATAATTGTAATGGCACTTACGTCATCTCCTCAGATAATACGGCAGCTTGGAATAATCGATTTAGAAGTTAGGGGAGCAACTACACGATACTAAAGAGAACATGGAAAATGATGGAAAAAAAATCAAAAATATCAAGAATTGGTAATATTTTAACCATTTTTTTTTACCAACTTCAACCACTGTGCGATGGAGAGGAGAGCTTAGATGCTGTGATTCGAGGAGCAGTCCAATTATCGAGAGTGTGTAGCGGTTTCTGGGGTAATATGCACTAGCGGGGAAAAACGCACCTTGCCAATTTCTCTCAAACAAACAAGTTTCCAAAGAAAAACACTATGCAGATTGATGTAACGTTGCAAATTGTCGACATCCTGAGAATTTGATACATTTAAAAAAATAAACAGGCAGTTAGAACAATAAATTCGAAACGCGTGGTTTTTATGTAACTCTCCCGATCATTTCGCTTGTTATTTTCAATTTTGATATTTTAGAACTTTTACCCATACAACATATAGTTCGAAACTGGTTTGGATGTTGATGAGATGATTTGGCAAAATAAGACAATGATTTCTATTTCCTTTAACATTTTCTGTTGAGCTCCCGGTTGGGGCAACCAATGGAGGGCATCGTTGGTTGGGGCTAAATAACCCACTCCAAAATTAACTGAAATCATCAAAATTAGGCTGTTTGAAGTGTTTACCAACGTTTTCGTGCAAAATTCTATTATCTTGTTAGTGGAAATCATCCAAAACCTTTTTTTAAGTAGATTAAAAAACCGAATTTAGTACAAAACCATTTAATTCCACTAGAGTTTGTATCCTTTGACAGATACGCGTATTTCGACCTCAAATGTAAGGCCGTCTTCAGTGTCGTGTACTGGACTCGATTTGTAAGTCGAGTCTAGTACACGCACCCGGAAGACGGCCTTACATTTGAGGTCGAAATACGCGTATCTGTCAAAGGATACAAACTCTAGTGGAATTAAATAATTTTGTACTAAATTCGGTTTTTTAATCTACTTATAGGTATTCTACTAAACAGCTCAAAGATTTATTATCCTTTTTTTTTTTTAATAAAATCACGTTTGAAACTTGATGGAGCTTCTTGCCCCTATGTTGTGGTTCATTTTGCCCCAGAAAGCAGTGCATCGCGCCCCGCAATAATAAATTATTATTCACGCAAAATAAGTGCTTGAAAAGGTTAAATTTTCCAACAATCTAATAATATTAAAATAAAAACTTGCCAACTATATTCGTGTATTACAACACAACAAGCATATTTTTTGGTCATCATTTTGGCACATTTGCCTTAACTGGTGCATTTTACCCTAGGTCCTCCTATGTGAGGGAAAGTGAGTGCTGGAGCCAAAGGGACCGCAACGGACGAAGAGCAACATAAATGTTATAATTAATGAAAAAATATCGTAATGAACTCTTCTGCGTATTCTAATTAAATAAATATATTCGCCCGAGTGCTTGGATTGGAGGTAAAGCAAAATTCCGTCGTCGAGCGTTGGATTCAATCAAAGCAGGCGAAATGAAACAACGTGCAGGAGTTAAAAGTATGAAGTGGGTTCCTTTTTAGGATGGTGTGCATGGTGGAGATATTTCGCTCCATACTATGTTCGGTGGGGTGGGCTCATTAGGCTTTCAGCGTTCAACTCGGTGATTTGCAAGCAAAAATATTGACTTTTCTGAAACTGAAATGTGCGAAGATTTTTGTGTACGATAGCACTTTGGATGGTAAATGATCGAACGCAAATTTCGCTTCATGGTTTTGGGAAGATATTCGGGGTGGTATATTTTGTGGAAGGTAATGAATAATTTCAATAATGGTTGAACTTTGAAAAGGACTTTAACAATGGAAATTTATTGATCCAATTAAGTTGTTCATGTGCCAGGGCACATGCAATGTGGTTTTATCACAGTATTCGATTCAGATGCGCTGATTTTTTTCCCTCAATAAAAACTTAAAACGTCTAAATGGAGAGATAAGTGGTCAAAAGTCCGATTTTCTTATAAAATGGTCTAGTTTGAGCCATACATCACGCTATCAATGAGCTTGTGCTATATGTGGGAATACTATTAGTTAAGTTTTGAAACCATCAGGAGAAATCTTCCATTTTTGCAAGAATGCAATGTTGGGTAGTGATGACACATGTTATATCAGTTAAGCTCAATGGCTAACATATATTAATGTGAGTACTTCTCAGATGAATTGCCGATTTAATAAGTCATTGCTTCAATTCAGATGAGAATTAAGCGTCCCCTTCTTCCGCGGTCACATTATTTTGGCAAGAAACCGTCGCCGCGTACTTTCACTCAATATTTCACTGCTCGATGCAATCCCTAGATAACGCCATCGGCTTTCGGCCGAATGAAAGATGAAATCTGTCTGACCATCGCAGTTGCGAAATTTATCGCCAAAATCCGGCACACACATATCTGCGGTCGTTAGTCTGTAGGTCTCCGTAATGCATATGCCGTCGCGTCGGTCCTCGGGGTCAGTCATCGGGGCGATAATCGAATACACGTCCCCAAAAAATCCCGGAGGAAAATAATGACCACCATTAGTTGCGGCATGGAGAGGACCCCATCGAAGGACCGGTGTCACTACCCAAACAGACTGGTCCCATCAGGCAACCGAACAGAACCGCGAAGACATGAGTCAGCCTCGTGTGCCCTTTTGCGA